>NW_006399778.1:6776807-6785223 GCF_000299155.1 Elephantulus edwardii | reverse complement strand
AATCTGTTTTAGAGGTGCCTCTAGTTTTGGTGTGAGATGCAGACCTAGAACGTGATTTAGCCTTCATTTCTTTCTTGGGCTGGGACTTGGACCGTGATCTTGAATTGGATTTAGATCTTGAAAAAGATCGATTTCGGTGTTTGAATCTTTCAAAACAGAGGAGAGATACAATTAGAGTAAAAATTAGATTCTATATTAATCAAATGTCTTTTTTAAGAGCAAAGTTCACTCTGAAATTGAAAAATACATAGGTCTTTTTCAAAACAAAGTTATTTACCTATCATTGTCGGAATGGCTTCTGCTACGTCGTGGTCTTCCAGTCGGTCTACTGCTAAAAAGTATATCAAAAAAAAGTAAAGTGACAAATATCCATTTACAAATATTCTTTAAGTTTCTAGCTAACAAAAAAAGTGAACTGTAAAACTTTAAAATTAAACATAAAAACATCTTTAGTCCAATGAAACATTTGATGTATATAATGAAAAGTATTCAAATGGATTAAAAAAAAATTAACGTACTTTTTCTAATAAATCATTGTTTATACATCACACTTACTTTCTTGGACTATAAGATCGTCTATAGTTGTAATCAAAAGACCGACTTCTTGATCTCCTTCTTTCATAACTTCGGCTTCTAGAACGTCTATATCTGTCATAATCATCATAGCGTGAAGAACTGTACACATTCCTCCCTTCCTTGGCTTTCATTTGATTTGGTGCTATGAAATAAAACAAGTATTTAAAAATATTAAAAACTTTTAGTTATTTACTCTCTAAAATTTTGCTTGGAAAGCAATCTAAGAAAATGCAAGAACACAATAAAAATTTTTACTAATATCCTATACGTAATGTTACTAGAAGGGTCATCATGCTCGGAGGGTGAGTGCAAGAGTGGAAGCCCTCAATGAGATGAATTGACAGGGACTGCAGCAGTGAGCTCAAGTATGTCAGAGATGATGAAGATGGCACAGGATAGGACAGGGTTCAGATTTTTGTTCACAGGGTCGTCATGAGTCTTACTCAAATTGAGGGTACGTAACAAGCAGCAGTGTGTTGTGCAAGAAACTTTCCCTCAACCACGAACTATGGAATTATCAACAGTTGTATCCACATAAATGTAGCTTCCTCTCCTCAAGCAGCTTTAAAAATCACTCATTTTGTAACTTGGCTAACATAACATAGCTCATGGATGAGTGAAAATTCAAACTCAGATCTATTTGACCCCAAAGACCTTTAAACAGGCTCATCAATATACAGCAAAACATTTGGCATTTGTGTGTGTGCGCGCATACGCTCACACACGAGAGGTGAAATACTAATATAAAATCTATTCTAGGTTTAACTTACATTGTTCTCCCAGTCTAATCTAGGGAGCTTTGGTGGTTCAGCGCCAAGAAGCGACACTGCCAACTTAAAGGTAAGTGGTATGAATCCACCAGCTGCTATGTGGAGAAAGATGAGTGATCTTTTTCCATGCAATTTACTACCTCAAAAAACTCACTACAGAGTCAGCTATGAGTTCCGACTTAATGGTACACAACAGGCTAATTATTTCCACATCCATAAGATTCAATTATACTCTGTAGGCAAGCATGAAGAGAACATAAATGTTCCAAGTTTTATTCCTTCTAATTTATGTTGTTGTATACCATCAAATCAGAACTGACCCACAGCTGACCATCCAGCAGGTTTCAAGAGGCAGTATACCACATGGAAGATCTTTGCTCCTTCTCATGTGGAATAGTTGGTGGATTCAAACCATGTGCCTTCAGGATTGCAGTGCTGCTTCTTACCAATAGGCAGGCCACAGCTTAAGTACTGATCAACTTTCGTTGCAGTTCAAGTAGCTCAGCCATTGCCATTTGTTTACGCTGAATAGTTCAGAAAAGCAAAGCAAAATTCTCCACCTTCTCAAAAACAAGTCTGGGATTTTGAACAGATAAATAGTTCAAGTATTTCCAAGAAATCACAAAGCAAGATATGGTTAAGAAATGATTCAATGTACATTACATATTAAGGGTACTTACTCTTCCTATCACCCTGTGCAAACTGGATTTCAATTTGACGTCCACAAATCCATTTTCTGTCCAAGTTATGTAAAGCATCTTCAGCATCACGAACATCCTCAAATGTGCTAAATGTTAAGGGGCTTGGGAAATTTTGCAAACTTTGATAATGAATGGGTGATGAGTGCATTCAGGTAGTGAGTCTGGAACAACTCACAATATCCCAACATTATGTTAGAAAATGAACCAGATCCCACTTACTAGTTGGTACACTCAGCTATAAAGACTTCATGACTCATTTCCTAAGGCATTTAAGATTTTAAAACAAATGGAGTACACATTTAGATATTATTAAAATAAGATCTGTTATAGCTGAATCACCAAGTACATCAAAATCAGAGTACAGTTACATATGACTGAGTTTTAAGAGTAACTACAAGGGGAGATAGCCAGTTCTACAATAAATGCTAACAGAGTTTATTAATACTAAGATACTATTTTTCTTAAATGTCAAAAGTTCTTGTGGAAGTAAGCAGACTATAGCTGACATGACAAAAGCACATTAACACCAAATCAATTTCATTGTTTTCTCATACACATCTAACAGTATGATATTATGTATTTGTCTTCCTTGCATCACACGTTAGCCATTTGCGAGTATTAAGACAGTCATCAAGCAATGATTAAGACAATTACTACATTGAAAGCATGCAGACTATAAAGCATGTCATCCAAGTAAGAGTACTCTAAGGAATTCCAGACCAGAAAGCCTTAATCATAGCTTCCTGCAAAGGGTTGGCTGGTAGTGGATACAATCTTGAGAATTCCAAGATAATATTTATTAGCCTAAGCAGGAACTGATAGTACCTATTACAGAATCAAGAATCTAAGCTGCCTTACTTTGTCAAACTCTTCCTCTCTTAACATCAGTAATGACTATGGGGCGCTGGCTTTAAATAATTACTTTGTCAAACTTAACTCGTCACACACTTGACAGAAGCCAAGTACACGCAGGAAGGACAGGACAGTTTAGGAAAGGTAGTCAGGTTATTATATTTAGGTGCACTCTTCATTCTATCTTAAAAACCATTGTTGTAACTTACCCATTTCTATTTCTTAAATTAAGAGAAAATAAAACTGATGGTTCTAAAAAGAGCAAAGGAGTTTAGAATGGTGAATGCTTTAACCACTCAAGGCAAATGTAACTGGGTTTTATAAAATAATTGGAGGTCCATTTACTGGGGTTTACCACTTTATCTTTTCGACCCCAAGCAGGAGAATATAGTATGTTCTCATATACTGTATATGAAAGAGTTTAGTTCAAGAGAATTATAAAAATTAATAAGGTTAACAAACTCTTCCTCTGGTGCTGCCTTCAAGAACAGAATACTGGACCACAGACACCATGGCAAAGTTGTACTCTAATCCTGAGACAGGATGAAGAGGCGAACTTTAAGAAGTAAAAGGGAGAGTTGACAGTCAAATACACAAAGATGTCAGCCATGGCAAAATACACACTTCAGGGTTTTTGCAAAACCAAAACGGGTAATCCTGCCACCTACAGTATTTTAAAACCACAGACTTACGGTGTGAGGACGCATAAAATTATCTCTCCTTCTGAATCTTTTAAGTGACGATCCATTCCTGGCTCAAGTTAGCCTATATGCCAGACTACTGGTTCCCAATTCACCACAGCCCATTTTAAAGTAATGACTTTATTTGCCAGGTCATCTACTGCTCTTATTTTTTTCTGAAAAAGCTTTGCAACCAGTTTACACACTATCATTGATACCTGGTTCTGCAGGAGCAGCTTTTGGCCTTTCAGATCAGGGCTTTATGTGGATTCAGTTAACTCAAAGTGTCAAGACATTCAATTAATTTAACTATGAATTTTCTAGCTTGAAGTCCACCACCCAACCTTGTTGCAAAATAATCTCCAGAGGGGGCAAAAAATATCATCACCTGAAACTCTGGGTCAAGCGGCAATTTCCTAAACACACCTATTAGGTACTCACACTAGGGAGGCTAGCCTTCAGACACATTCATGATCAGCTAGAGCACTGTAGCCAGCAGGCTTCAGAGACCAAATCTCGGAAATGTAGAACCTGTGTGTGCCTGAAGGGACTACTTCAAAATCTATCTATAGAAAGGATTTCTAGTGAATTTGACCTTGCAGATCACCAGAGCTATTTCTAAGCAGTACCAACTTAAACCTGTATCCTCTTTAAGTACAGTTCTGCGTAGTTGGTCTGACCCAAGCAGCTCATAGCAGTATCTACTAAGGGCATGCACCTGTCTCCCCTTTAAGTACAGTTCTGTGGAGTTGGTCTGACCCCAGCAGCTCACGTTACCCTAGAAAGAGTACTGACTGCTACCCTATGGCATCTTACCATTGGCCCAGAGAACTATGTTGAGTTTAAGCTTAACAGTATTGCATCCTGCTACACTTTAACTTGGCAAGCTAAGACTGTGCATTTATACCAAGACCACAATTACAACATCAAAGGCCCACAATCAAGTTACAGGTTTTGTCACTAGACCAAACCAGAATAATTTTGAAAGTTAACTGCTTACAAAATATAAAAATTTAAAAAAAAAAGAAAAAAGGAAAAGTTATTCTGTAGGATACATCAGGTATGATTCCTTTAATCTTGGCCATCATTCAACTTCATCTTGACCTTTAACTCTTTAAGTGCTTGTCAGAAGGACTTGTCATGAGATGCTCGGCCAAATATGACAGAAGGCTTTATCTTTAACTTTGAAAAACAACCTTTTCCCCCTTTTGTAGATAAAGCGAGGCTTTGTCTCCCATTAGGCTTGTCCTTCTTCCAGCTTTTCTTTATTTTTTCTTTTCCCAAACTTTCCCTTCTCTTCAAGCCTGATCCTTAAGAGGTCTTTGGCTTGTCTACTTGCCTTAAGTGTTGAACTCTACTCTAAAGGTTCTTTCATGCTTTCTCTTTGGGGTCGCCATAACTGTACAGCTTTACATTCTGAGGTAACAACAGAGGACAGCAAATTAGGGGACAATATTAAAGAAGTTTACCTCATTGTTATACAATTTGTTTTTGATCAAGTGATTCAAATTAACAAACAAGAATACCAAACTTTATATAGTTATGCACAAGAACACATTAACTTTTAATCTGATTTATAGTCAAAGTCGTAGCAACCAGAATGTTATTAAAATTTAAATCACAAATAATCACTGGTTTGAGATTCAGCAGTATGAATGGGAATTTAAATACTATTATACTAATTTTAGATTAAAGGAATAGAGTAATGTGAGTCAGAATTTTTTTAAAAAATCGGAAGACACAAGACATTACAGGATAAAAACAAACTACTTTTTAGATGTTACCTCTTACATAAACTTGAATTTCAAACTTCAACACCCCTCACTAATCAGCCATCTGAAGAAAGGATATTGAACATAAGCAAATCCTCTTGGACGTCGAGTGTAGAAATCAAGTGGAACATATACATCAACTATAGGACCATAGCGACCAAATTCCCGACGTAAATCTTCAGACCTAAAACATCATAAAAAGATCCCAAAACTTTATGTTCATGACCCCAAAAGATGTCCTTTTAAGAGATAAGCATCTATAATATGGCAATCAATGAAGCAATTTTCCCCCCTCTCTTTTTAAACAAAATGTAGCCATTCTCAGGGACCTTAATGATTTCAATTATCCTTCAGGCTCATCACATTGCGTTAATATTGCCAGCTTTAAAGATATTTATGCAGAAACACAATTAAGCAGCGTAAATAGAGAGCTTAGAAAGGGATCGTTCTAATAAAATTCAGAATGTGACTGAGGTCTCACAAATAGGTGCGTCTCAGTCAAGTTCCTGGGTGTCTCGAAATAAAAGAGAAACCACCTAAATCACAATATAACCAACCAAACGCTCTCCCAATCCCCAAACTAAACCCCCTGCCATCTTATTGTGTACCATCCAGTTAGACCTAATCCATAGCTGAACTTCCAGCTGGATCTTTGTGGCAGTAAATTGCCTGGGGTTTGCCCATCATTTCCCCCTGGTGCAGCTGTTGGATTAAAATTGTGGACTTCTGCACTGGTAATGCAATTCCTTACCACCAAGCCACCAGAGAAAGCTTTCCTGCCACCTAGGTGATTCCAATGCAAAGTAACACTATAGGACACAAATGCCCAAGAAGGGTTCACACTCTTATAAGGGAGGCAAGACTGCAAATCTTTCTACCAAAGTGGGCTTGAACAGCCTACCTTTTGGGTGCCTGCTAAGTAAGTGCTTTAACCACACCACTAGGATTCCTTAAACCATAGGGCTCAAGAGGGTGATGTACTCTGTATGGAGTTTCGCTGCTAATCCAAAAACTGGCTCTTGCACGATTGGAATCCACCAGGGGCTTTGAAGGAGAAAGATGGCCAATCTCCCGAACTATTTAGAGCATCCTGAAAACCTGCTGGGGGTTCCGACTAGGCAACTTGGAAGATAATAAGCAGTTTAAAATGAAATCTATTAGTATTTTACGTTAACAAACTTATAACTCCCCCCCAGAGAGTTGTAACAAGTGTCTACTGCTAATGTTTTTGTTCTCTCTAAAATTATCAAAACTCTACAACTGTGAAAAAACATCATACTTTTTATTTTGTTTCCCCAATATTTTCTTGATGGGGTGAAGACAATACGTGGCCATTATTGGTAAAAATAAAAGCCAGTATCATATACAATCTTTTAAATAAGGTCAAAATGTCTAGCTATTAAAATAATTACTACTGCTTTCTTTCTCCCTTACAAGTCAGGACCAAAAAAACCCAACAACCACACATACATACAAACCTCGCGGTTACACAATGGCTACAACCAAGCAACAAAGGACTGATAATTAGTGAAATAAGAGGCTATTTTGATAGTTTCCCGAAATATTAGGGCAATTTGGAACAATTAAGGGAAATGATGGGGGAACAAAAGCCTATTTAAAGGGTGGACGGATCAATCCAGTTATCAACGTCCTGATGGAAGAGATTTCCTAAAACCCACTTCTCAAACGACCCAAATTCCAAAAAACGTGAAGGACTACTCTGCACAATGCAAATGGAAAAATGTTATTTCCTGAATGTCGACATTCCCAAGAGCTAAAGAAAAAAAAAAAAAAACCCACCCCGTTTTGAAAGACCAAATGCTTCCAACCATAATCCTTTCCCTTCGATCCCGTTATTCCAATGGAAGGCGCTCCCCCCCCCCCTTGTAAGGAAAAAGAAATCTCTGGGTCGAGGGGGCGTGTACCCCGAAGAATGCGAACTTCAAATCAATGGGGCTAGGAGTTGGCGCGCGCAAAGGCCGTGGCGGGGGCTGCGAGGAGGAGGAGGGGGAGGAAGGGGCCCGGGTGCGAGGGGGAGGGGACTCCAAACGGCCGCCACGCGGCCCGCGCGCTCCCGGAGGCGGCCCGCATGGGCCCGGAGCTCCCTCGCTCCCACGCGGCACTTGTGGCCGGCAGCGAGGCCTAGTTCGGGCGCCAAACCGGGGCGGGACCCGCCATCTTCATCCCTCCTCTACCCCAGGCCTAACGCTGCTGTCGCCGCTCCGTTCCTTTTCGGGCTTCTGCGGCCTCCCCTCCACCCCAGTATATACCCGGTGTACTTCCTTTCTTCATACCTGGTGTCGTCAGCCACGTTCCTCACGAACAGAGACGTGTTGGGGGGACGTAGGTAGCGGGACATGTCGGCGAGTTGAAGCTCACCCACGGGCACTAACGGGCTCCGCAAACGCTCCTCACGTCCTGCAGAGGCTCCAGACACACAGCCAGAGGGCTCCGCTACGGCAACCACCTCCTCTCGCGAGACTTCACTCCCGCCTCCACCCCGCCCTACCTCCGCGCAACGCCAGGATGGGCAACGGTCCTTTCCCGCGAGATCACGCGGCGTGTGCCTGCGCATGCGGGCGACTGGGCTACACGGCGCGGCTTTGGTTTCGTTCATTGGCGTGTTGCGTTGCCTCTCAAACCGCCCTTTCTTTAGTACATTATTTTCCCGCGCTTTTCTGCTTTGTCCAAACCCTGAAAACAGATGTTTTAGTCTTTATGCTAGACCTTGCCTACTTTACTAGCGGATCGGGTTTTTCTTTAAAAAAATTAAAATCGACTTCTGAGTTGTAAAACAATCCAGTTGTAGATGAAATTTTTTCCAGGGCTTAAGAACAATAAATGACATAGTTGAGCAACATCTTGTGGTTCTTAACCTTTATACTATAATAGACAAAGTGCTAGTCAATAGGCCTTTCATTGTAAGAACTACCTTCCCTCTGTAACTTGATTTGTGCCGCTATTAGAGCCTCTACTTGGAGTATTAATGCTTTTTAATTTTTGACTCATGTACTTTTAACTTGTTAGTTAAATTTGTGTCTTCTAGGCTGCAACACTTCCATGAT
>NW_006399778.1:6766532-6776459 GCF_000299155.1 Elephantulus edwardii | reverse complement strand
AGTGCAACAATGAATGAATGAAAACCCAGAATCTCTGTAAATGTTCATTAAAATTAATAAAATTTAATAATTAAAAAAATTAAAATCAGGGAACACCGCCATAAAATATCCTATCCGGTTAAATGGTTATGGCCTGGCTTATACTAGCTCCCTGACCTAATTCTGGGAAAAAATTTACAGGCTCTGGTGGCATATTGCATAACATGTTGCGCTGCTTATTAGCAGCTCAGCAGACAGTTCGAATCCGACAGCTTCTCTCTACAGGACAAAGTTGGGATAGTCTATCTACGCTACAATGCCAAATGCATATGGTTCGAATCCACCAGCTGTTCCACAGGAGAAGGATGAACAGTCTCTTCCCATGTGACTTACTGTCTCTGAAAACTCCAGGATCCACTAGGGTCGGTTCCTACTCAACAGCACACAACAACAATAACAACCCCTCCCATAATGATTTATAGCCTCGGAAACTCAGGAGTCACTGTCAATCCACTCCACAGCAGCGAATTTTAGGTGGATATCTGTAGAAACTCTGACGATGCAATGGCTAAACACTTGGGTACTAACACACACAACACACACACACACACACACACACACACACACACACAGGTGGATGGTTAGAGCCCATCTATATCTTGTTGTATAGGGAAAAGATGTGACAGTTAACTTATGGTCAAACAAAACAGAAAAACATTGCCAGTCAGCTCTGACTACAACAGAACTGCCCCATGAGGGTCCTAAGGCTGTAATATCTGTATAGATGCAGACTACCACATCTTTCTTCCAGGGAATATGATGGTGGGTTTGAACTATAGACCTTTTTGTTAGCAGTCCAGCTTAATCACTACATCACTGGGGCTGCTGGCTCACCGAGGCTCTCTGTCAAAATGAAGATAGTTTTGGAAATCCTATGGGGGCAATTCTACTCTGACTTGCGGAGTCATGAGTTGACATCAATTCCCTGGTAAAGGGTTTTGTATTTTGGTGTATTAGTTGTGAAAAAGAAGGCAGTGTGTATGTATCCTTGCATAGAGATGAGCCAGTCTCTAGAGCTTTGATGGTGCTGCACATATGCGGGCCATTACCCAGGCTGCCTCTAGTCCACATCCTTCTCATCTTTGGGGTGTTTCCACATCTATCTGTATTGCTATTGTTGATGTGTGTCTTCAAATTGGAACTGACTTGTAGATGACCCTCCAGCAGTTTTCATTGGCAGTAAATTGCACAAGAGATAACATGCCCAAAGTATATGAGAAGTTTCTCCATCCTTGCACTCAATGGGGATGATCATACTTTCTCCAAGACAGACTTGTGTTTGTTTTTTTTTTTTTTTACAGTCCATGGGATATTCAGTCTTTTTCTAACACCATAACTCAAAGGTATTGGTACTTCTGTCATTTTTAGTCATTGTCTAACTTTCAGATACATAGCAAGTGATCAAAAAGCTACAGCTTGGATCAAGTACACCTTAGTCTTTAAATTGACTTCACTGCTATTTAGCACTTAGCCAAGGTCTCTGACAGGAGATTTTCCCGATGTGACACATCTTTTGATTTCTTGACAGCTGGTGCCATGGTGTTGATTCAAATAAGAAGAAATCATTAATAACTTCAATCTTTCCCTATCTATCATTATATTACCTATTGGCCCAGCGATGAGGAATTCATTTTCTTGATATTGTGATGTAATCCATATTAAAGGCTGAAGTCTTTTATCTTTTACAGCAAATGTTTCAAGTCTTCTTCACTTTCATCAAATGAGATTGCATCATCTACATAATGCAGTTTGTTGAGTCTTCCTCCTATCCTGATGCCACATTTTTCATCACAGAGTTCAGCTTCTTGAATGGTTTGCCCAGCATACAGATTAAATAAATATGGAGAAAGGATACAGCCATTACACATACCTTTATTTTTTTATTATTAAATTTTATTAGTTTTAATGAACATTTACAGAGATTTTGGGTTCTCATTCATTCATTGTTGCACTGTTTTCTCTACCCTCCTCCCCAGTTCGTTCTTCTTCCCGCCCCCCCCAAATGTCTGTTTTAATTGTCCAATTGCCACAGTGCTTGTCAAAGCCAGTTCTGATTAATCTCCTTTGTCAGTGTGCCCTTTGCCATTCCCTATCACTCCTCCCTGAGAGAGACTTCACACTGATTCATAAGGAAAAGGGGATGGCGTATTCTCTTAGCTATACATACCTTTATTTTAACATGCAGTATTGCCTTGCTCAGTTCAGACAATAGCCTATTGGTTAAGTATCAGTTTTACATGATGACAATGAAGTGTTACGGTAGTCCTAATCTTCTCAGTATTAGCCATGATTTGTTGTGATTCACACAGTCAAATATCTTTGTATAGAAAGTAAAACATGAATAGACATCCTTCTGCTTTCAACCAAGATCCTCCTGACAACAGCAGTGTATCCCTGGTGGTATGGCCTTTTCTAAATCCAGCTTGAATTTCTCTCAGTTCTCTGTAAAAGTACTGTTCTAGCCATATTTAAATCATCTCCAGCAAAATTTTGCTTGCATGTTGATATTTATGATATTGTTTGATAGTTTCCACATTCTGGTAGATACCTCTCTTGGGAATGGGAACAAATATGGATCTCTACCAGTTGACTAGTTAGCTGTCTTCCAGATTTTTTGGCACATCCTGGTGAGCACATCCAGGGCTGCATCTGTTTGTTGAAACATTGTATTCTATGAATTCCTGGGGCTTTGGTGGTATAGTCTATAGTGCATTGTGCTGCTAACCCCAAGGTTGCTCATCTATACTGTTACCTCCTGGTAAAGATCAATCCTAAATTTTCCACTTTTAAGTCTTCCTGTCATTTACAGTGTGCTTTCTATGCATGTTATGATCTTAGAATCTTTGCACTCTTAAATTATTAAAGGCTACAAAAGAGCTTTGTCTATGTTGTCTAGATTTACTGAATGAGAAATTAAACAGAAGTTTTTAAAACACAGGAACATATCACAGCACCTTACATCACATCATATAACCATCCTGCATTGCTCAGAAAATGAATGTGGAAAAGGCAAATAATGTATGAATATGGTTTTGACTTTGCAGATACCCTTAAAAGGGTCTTCCCACTAGTGCTTTGAGAAATATGCTTTATTAGACCAAACATCTGGAAATGAGGCATCTCTTGTTAGAATGCCTCTGGCATGTAACACAATACCAAACAGTAGCAGGGACTCAATAAAAGAGTTTTCTGTTTATAAAAGGGCATAAGAAGATTATTGCTGCATTCATCAACATCCAAATCAATTAAGTGACTTCTTGTTGGTTGCCATCGCTTTGATCAGGACTCCTAACAATCCTGTAAACAATAGATGTGAAGTAGTCTCCATAGCAGAACTAGTGTTTCTATATTTATAGTTCCCAAACATTTTGGGCTGCTTAATTTATTGAAACATATTTATCAAAAAAAGAAAAAAACCAAAAAACATATTTATCGATGACCTTTTATGTGGCAAGGAGTCCTTTTGGCATTGAAGGTTCATTATGTGCTGAGCTGCTAAAGGAAAAGTGAGCAATTGAAATCTAACAGCTGCTCCATGGGAGAAAGACAAGGCAGTTTGTTCCTATCAAGGCTTATATGTTCAGAAACTCAATAGAGGGTTACCACAAGTTGGAATTTATGAAACAGAACTGGAGTTTTGAGATGCTGGTGGGTGGAGAGGAGGGGTGAACAGGGAGGAGGCTGTTATGTATCAGACTTTGTGCTGAAAATTTGGTGATGCAAAACTTGGACTGCATGTTCTAGCAAGAGGGAAGGATTAACAGAACATCAGCAAGTAAGTGAGTGAGAAAATTACAGATTGTAGAAAGTGATATTTAAAAAAACACCCCAAAACAAAAAACAAACTCAATTTTTTCTTCTTTTTAAATTTTTAAAACAAAGTGTTGTCTGGTTTGTTGATCGAATCTTTCCCCTCACCCAAGTTAAGCAATTTTTAGTGGCAGGAAAACAGACACCCACATATTACCTTCTATAATGGGAGTAATTTGGAGTCCCTGACAGTGATTAATAAATTTTGCTTCTAAATGAAAGATTGATAGTTTAAATTCATTCAGAAGTGTCTCAGATAAAACTCTGGCCACTTGCTTCAGAAAACCAAAGCAAAACAAAAACCAGATCCTGCCAATCCTATGGAGTGAAGTTCTATTCTGATACAGATGGAGTCACCATGAGTCAGACGACACTCAAGAGTAATTAGTTTCTGGGGAAATGGGCCCAATGTGATGGTACTGTAGTCACTGCAGTTCAATACAGGTAACGGTTTAGAACAAATCCTGACACCTAGGACCATGAAATTAAACACACTGTCATGGAGTGTTTTTCATAGCATCACTGTAGAACAGAGCTATAGCAGTCAAGAAATTCAAAGATGTATTGCATCGGGACCACCTACTTTAAGAATGTCATTAAAGTGCTAATGAGCAAGGATGTCAGTTTAAAGACCAAGGTGTGCCCGACTCAAGCCAAAAATAATGATTATTTCCAGTTGTTTCTTATGTGTGTGAAATTTGGACAGTAAATAAGAAAGAGCAAATAATAATTGATGCCTTTGAATAATGGTGTTGGTCAAGAGTATTGAACATACTGTCAAAAGAACAAGCCAGTATACATTGGTAGAAGTGTAGCCATCATGCTCCTAAGAGGTGAGAATGCTAAAACTTTGTCTCACTTATTTGAGACATGTTGTCAGGAGGGGACAGTCGTGCTTAGAAAAGTAGAGTCAGTGAAATATGTGTGGCACAGGTTTTTTGCAAACTTACTGCAAGAATGTTTTTAAGCATGGAGATGATGAGGGCAAGGCTTCACTCTGTTGTACATAAGGTCATTATGAGTCTAACATGATTTGATAGCACCTAACAGTAACAAATCTTTCTCTCTAGGAGCAGCTGGTAGGGTTGAACCACCAACCTTCCGGTTAGTAATCAAGTGCTTAACCACTCCACCACCAGAGCTCCTGATTACTAGTTGTGGCTGTTATGTGTTTTCAAGTTGGAACGGACTCAGAGCGGACCATCAGAAGCTATAAATTGCATGGGAGGAGATAGCCCATTATTTCTCCCTTGGAGCAGCTGGTGCACTTGTATTGCCTTTGGATTGACAGCGCAGCTCCTTATCATTTATCACTAGGCCACCAGACCTACCTTGCAAGTAGATTCCTAATAAATCTCTGTAAAAGTATTAATTTGACAGACTGACTATATCATCTTCTGAGTCCATTGCAAAATGAAAATGCAGGACCCCTTTGTTAAAAAATTAAATTTCTCTAGACGGTGACAGCTGAGAACTAAGAAGAGCTCAGAATCCTCTGACTACAGGGTCACACATCTGTGAAGCTGTCCCTGGCTGCAATTACTGTTAATTATAAATGCTTTGAGAAATGATAGGCACAAGTGAGGCACATTTATGCATTGGGATTACTCTCTGTCTGGTACACAACGCGACCTCTCATTTATGACCTGGAATCTCAGAGCATCTCTTCCTTATTACCAGTTGCAATAGTGTTGTTTCTTATGCATGGCAACCCCGAGTGTGCAGAGTAGAATCGTTCCATCAGAATTTCAAAGTTGTGACCTTTTTGAAGCTGATTGCCAGGCCCATTTCCCAAGGCACCTCTGGATGGATTTGAACCACCAACCTTTCATTTAGTAGTCAAATGCTTAACTGTTTGAACAAGAGTCTGTTGGAAAAAGTAGAGAAAGTGAACAGTTTCCAGCCAAATGGTGCTGCAATTGCAAATTATACATTTGTTGGGGTCGGGGAAAGGCATCAATAATTCTGTTTTCTTCATTTGTTGTCCAGCTATGAGCAGCATAGCAAGTGATTGAAAAGACTATGGCCCGAATCAAGTGCACTTTAGTCCTTAGGCTAACATAATTGTTCCTCAATAATCTGGAGAGGTCCATGGCTGCAGGCTTTCCCAGTGCAAGAAATCTCCTGACTTCCTGACTACTGGTAGCATCATGCGTAGAAAGATGGAGAGATGACGGAGGTAATGGTGGCACAGGGTAGGACAAGGTTCAGATTTGTTGTTTGTAGGGTCACTATGAGTTGTATTTGACTTGAGGACACCTAACAACAATAACAGAGGTAGGAGCTAGGAGGCATTTGACAGTATAACACTCCCTCACAAAGGAACTGCTCTGCCTAGGAAAATCCTGAAGTTCTATCTGAATACTGTACTGGACTTGGCCTTTTTTTTTTGGAAGGCTGTAATATTAGTTTCCAAAAATGATCCTTTGAAATGACACCCATCCTTGAAGAAACAAAACTCATTTATTTCCCTGGGTTCTATTTTCAGAGCTACACAAATAAGATTCAACTGTAAAATATTGTTATTAGATGTCTTTAGATTGGCTCCAACTCATAGCTAGTCTATCTACGAAAGAATGAAACCCTTCAAAATCTCTGCCTTGCTTAAATGCCTTGTTGGGTTTACTATGTTAATCCCCCTCATTAAGGGTCTCTTCCCTTTCACTGACCCTTTACTTTTCCAACCAAGATGTTATGCTACAGGGACTGGCCTTTTCTGACAACATGCCCTAAATATGTCAGATGAAGTCTCTCACCATCCTTGATTTTAATTAACACTCTGGCTATACTCTGCCCAAGATAGATTTATTTGTTCTTTTGCTAGTCCACAGCTGTTCAATATTCTTTGCCAGCCCCACAGTTCAAAGGCTTCAATTCTTCTTCAGTCTTCCTTATTCATTGTGTAACTTTCACATGCGTATGAAACAATTGGAAATCATTATGAGTTGGGTCAGATGCACTTTAGTCTTTAAAATTATATCTTTGCTTTTTTAAAAAAATGTTTTTGTTCTTCCCCACCCTTCATTCACATTATATTTCATGTGATCATGACCATATATTGTGTCTTACAAAATTAATTACCATTGATGCATGCCCACCATTTCCCCGTCCCTTCAGAGCCCAAGGGTCTTTCCTAATTCCTTTACCCACTCCTTTCACTCACCACCAAACTCTCAGATCCTGTGATTCCCTTAATTGTCCGCTAAGCACCCACCCCCAACTGCCCCATCCCCTTTCTTCTTTGGATATCCATATATATCCTACTAATTATTCTTCTGTTTCTACAATAATGGTCTTAGGCAGTATTTGTCTTTACGCACCTGAGTTAGTTTACTCAGCATAATGCTCTCTAGTCTCTTCCATGTTATACAGTATTTTTCAAAATTGTTGTTCCTGAGTGCTGAATAGTATTCTGTCATATGACAATAGCACAATTTCTTAATCTGGTCATTTATTGGTGGACATTTGTACTGTCCCCATATTCTTGCTATTGTGAGTAAAGCTGCTGTGAACATTGGTGTACAAATCTCCATGTGTGTCTCAGTTTTATTTTCCTCAGGGAATAGCTGGGTCATATAGAATGTCTATGTTCAATTTTTTAAGGAAATGCCAAACTGCCTTCCAGAGTGGTTGTACCATTTTTTAATCCTGCTAACAGCATTTGTGAGTTCCAATCTCTCCACATCCTCTCCAACATTTATTGCTTATTATCCTATTAAACTTTGCCATTGCTACTGGGGTGAGATGGTATCTCACTGTGGTTTTGGTTTGCATCTCTCTTATTGCCAGTGATTTTGAGCCTTTCTTCATGTGTGTCTTGGCCATTGAATGTCTTCCTTTGTGAAAAGTCTTTCCAAATCTTTTGCCCATTTTGTAAATGGATTATGGGTGTTTTTCTGAAGAAGGCCTTGTAGGAGTCTGTAAACTTTCATTATGAGATCTATGTCTGAGATGTCATTGGCAAATGTCTTTTTTTCCCAGGCAGTAGGTATTTTTTTCACCCTATTGGAGAAAGTTTTTGATGCACACAGGGACTTAATCTTTGGACGGTCCCATTCATCGATGTTGTCCTCTCCTGCTTGTGCATATTTATCCTTGCTCTTTTGCACTGTAAAGAAACCTTTAGCAGGAAATTTGCCCAAAGCCTTTGATTTCTTGACTGCTGCTGCCACTAGTATTGATTGTGGACCAAAGTAAAAGGAAACCCTCAACAATTTCATTTTCTCTGTTTATCATATATTCCTCATCCCATTTGCAAAGATTTTTGCTCTGGTGGTATAGTCTGCCGGGAGTTGCAATACTAACCCAAAGGCAGCTTCTCTGGTGGTTCAAATTCACCATTGGCTCTGTGGAAGAAAAAGGGCAATTTCTCGTTCAATTTACAGCCTTCACCTAACGGAAAGTTAGTTCCCATTTGACTCTGTTCCAGCTTGCTGACAGTGAGTTTATTTTGAGGTGTAATCCATACTGAGAAATATGCCAAATACGTGGCTATGAATTTCTTTGATATTGAAACCACTTTAGAAAATATTTTTAGTTTTGGTTGTTAGGAATATGCAAAAATGTGGGACAGTTTATTGATTTGTGTGTCATCTTTGCTCAAGGGTCATGCTAATTTTCTCTAGTCTAATTTTAGTAAATGTGCTGCCAAACAGAACATTGAAGTTGTTCCCCGCCCCCCTTGATTTGGAGGTGACACCACGGCTCAGTGAACCATGCTGTTTGCTTCAGTGTTAAATCAGTGGGGAGCAGGAGCCTGTCCACATAAGCAGAACCCAAACCTTGAGTTAATACAGGAAGATTAATATTTTTGGTCCAGCTATCTAACTCACACAGTTGTCAGGGACAGTATTGGGCACGTCTCTATCTGCATGGGCAAACATTTCCAAGTCTGCTCTTCACATTAATTTAACAAGACATGACTAATATTTCCTCTACAATTTCTTACACTATTCAATAGGCAAAAAGCCCACAATGAGACACACTCAGTGTTTCTGCTGAGCTGTTTCTTCTTTTAACCTCTGGCTTCTGGTTCAGGGCTAATAGATAAAATTGTTCATTGTATTTTTTAGTTGGTACATCCTAGCACATAGAATGCAGAAGATAGATTGACATGGTGTCTGTAGCAATGCAGTATGTCAGAGATGGCAACAGGATAGGGTGAGGTTCAGGTCTGTTGTTCCCCGGGTCATGATGAGTCATAGTCAACTCAATGGGATATAATAACAACAACAATAGTTACATTTGAAACAAAACATGTACACAAACAATCATATCCTCCTCTATCTTGCCACATCCAAGTTTCATTAATTTTCCACTTTATCTTCAAGCATGACCACGTAGCAATTACAAAGTTCAACTCTTTCCTTACTCAGGTTACACTATAAGGTCCATCACCTCTCCCTTGTATACTGTATCCTTGTAGATTGTATAACCCTGGTAAAATCTCTTGCCAAGCCCAGAAAACATTTTCCATCAAATGAGTTCTGACTCCTGGTGACCCTGTGTGTGTAAGACAGGGCTTTCCATGGCTGTGACCTTTCAGAAGGAGAGGGAGGCAGGGCAGCCCAGACACATTTTAGGAAGGGACTGTGTTGTTAGATCAAAACCCCACAAGATAGATGTTTTTCCTTAACAAAAAACCACCTACACTCAGATACAGGGAACACTTAGTTCATGTCACAGTTTCTTTCCAGGCAGACTCTCTGTTTATACTGACTCCCTAAGCAAGGGCAGTCCACCATCCTCAGACTGCTATATGACCTTCCTGTAGAGGAAGCAGAGAATCTCCTTCTGGCACCAGACTCCGTCTGGAGCCCATCGAGACAATGTATGTGTACTAGTGCATAATAAGTTATGATCATTGGTCCAGCAGCACTCACGATTGTTGTTGTTGTTATGTGCCATTGAGTTGCTTGTGACTCAAAGCAACCCTATGTACAAGAGCCCTAAACCCAGTTCTACCCTGTGCCAACCTCACCGTCTCAAACACATTTATTCCCATCACTCTACTCACAGAATTGATCCATCTAATCGAAGGTCTTCCTCTCCTGCGCCATACCTCCACTCTGCCAAACA
>NW_006399778.1:6764875-6765477 GCF_000299155.1 Elephantulus edwardii | reverse complement strand
ATAGAGCAGGGTTTAGGGCTGTTGTGCATAGGGTCGCTATGAGTCGCAAACGACGGCACATAACAACAACAACAACAATGATTAATGACACCTCCCCTACCCCCACCCTCTGCTCTCACCTTCTCCTCCCTTGGATTCTCATACTCATTATATAATAATAGTCAGACATAGTATTTGCCCGTATGGGACTGAGTTAGTTCACTCAGCATAATGCTCTCCAGTTCCTCCCACGTTAGGCAGTGATTTACAAAATCATTGTTCCTGTGTGCTGTGTAGTATTTCATGTGAATGTACCATAATTTCTTTTGGGCATTTGGGTTGTTTTCTTTTTCTTGCGATGGTGAATGACACTGCTATGAGTATTAATGTACAAGTCTCTGTTTGTGCCTCAGTTCTCATTTTCTCGGTGTGTATTCCAGGCAGTGGAATAGCTGAGTCATATAGAATGTCTATGTTCAGCTTTTTTGAGGAAGCGCCAAAGTATTTTCCAGAGTGGTTGTATCATTTTACAGGCCCGCCAACAATGTAGAAGAGTTCCTATATCTTCACATGCTCACCAATATTTATTACTTGCTGTACACAGCTTTAGTTTGCTTGGCTCC
>NW_006399778.1:6762000-6763425 GCF_000299155.1 Elephantulus edwardii | reverse complement strand
TGGTCCTGAGAGAGGGACATCATGCTTGGGAGGGTGGAGGGACGGCGCAGGAGAGGAAGGCCCTCTATGAGGTGGATTGATTCAGTGACTGGGATAATAGGGATGGGAGTGTCAGAGACAGTGCGATTGGCACAGGACAGAGCGGAGTTTAGGGCTGTTGTACATAGGGTCGCTATGAGTCGCAGGCGACTCAACGGTACATAACAACAACAACATCCTGTTAAACTTTGCCACTGCTACTGAGCTGAGATGGTATTTCATTGTAGTTTGATTTGCATCTCTTTTATTGCCAGTGATTTTGAGCATTTCTTTATGTGTCTGTTGCCCATCGAATATCTTCCTCTGTGTAAATTCTTTCCATGTCTTTTGCCCATTTTGTAATTGTGTTATCAATCTTTTTCCTTGTAGGATTCTGTAAACTTTTCATATGAGACCTTTTTCTGAAATGGTATTGCCAAATTTTTTTCCGGTCAGTAGGCTTTCTTTTCACACTGTTGGAAAATGTTTTTGATGTGCTCAAGGATTTAATCTTTAGAAGGTCCCATTCATCAATTTTATCCTCTTTAGATTGTGTATTTCTGGCTGTATTTGGCAGTCTCTTTATACCATAGAGTAGGCCATCTAAGCTTGATCTCAGTTTGATGAACTTTTTGGTTTTGTGCTTTACTCTCAAGTCTCTGACTTAAGTTGCTTTTTATGTATGATGTGAGATGTGGATCCTGTTTCAGCTTTCTGTAGATAGCAGTCCAGTTTTACCAGCACCTTTTTTTTTTAATTTTAATGAAAGTTTACAGAGACTTTGGATTCCCATTCATTCATTGTTGCACTTTTCTCCCTGTCCACCCCTCCTCCCCCAACTTGCTTTTCTTTTTGAAAAGTAAAAGAAAAAATTCTTTCATTGTTATCCAATCTCTCCCCCCAAGTTCACTCCACTATGCTACTTTGTTCTGGACTCCTTTAATAACAATAACATCTAATCATATATCCCCTTTAAACAGTTCTCTCCCTCATCTGTTTCAATGCAGTATACATTATTAATTCCATCTTTCTCAGTCTCCCCCCAACCCCAGTGTCAGTCTTCTTTAATAACAGTGGCATTATGCCATATTTGTCTTTATGTGACTGAGATATTTCACTCAGCATAATGTCCTCCAGGGTCACCCATTTTGTGTAATATTTCATGAATTTCTCATTTTTCAATGCCGCATAGTATTGTGTGAATATACCACAGCTTCTCTATCCATTTGTTTGTTGATGGGCACTTAGGTTGTTTCCAACTCTTTGTTATTGTGAACAAAGTAAAAATAAACATAGATGTCCATGTATCTGTTTGGATAGCGGTTATGGTTTCTTTAGGGTATGTTCCCAATAGTGGAATTGCTGGGTCAAATGGTAGTTCTATTTCCAACTTTTTGAGTGGTTTCA
>NW_006399778.1:6759794-6761205 GCF_000299155.1 Elephantulus edwardii | reverse complement strand
TTGTTACTGTAGAAGAATTGCACTAATTTTTGGATATTGACCTTATATTCTGCCACTGTACTAAACTGGTCATCTATCTCTAACAGTTTGGTGGTTTTTGTTTTTTTAAATCCTTTGGGTTTCTTTGTGTATACACTATCATATCATCTGCATACAGCAATAATTTAACCATTTCTTTGGCAATACCGTTTCAGACAAGGGTCTCATATCAAAACTTTACAGAATTCTACAGGGCCTCCACAAGGAAAACTGATAACACAATTACAAAATGGGCAAAAGACATGGAAAGAATTTTCACAGAGGAAGATATTTGGATGACCAACAGACACATGAAGAAATGCTCAAAATTATCGGCAGCAAGAGAGATGCAAATTAAAACCACAAGGAGATACCATCTCCCCCCAGTAGCAGTGGCAAAGTTTAGTAGTTGAAGAGCATGTGGAGAGGTAGGAATCCTTTTTATCCTGACTTATTTACAAAGTTCAAATACATTGTTTTTCACACCCATTTCCTTCACCCTCCCACATAAAATTGTGTGACTCTGTGGTGAATACTCCCCTCCCCACTCCTC
Organism: Elephantulus edwardii; assembly: GCF_000299155.1. Lineage (NCBI taxonomy): Eukaryota > Metazoa > Chordata > Mammalia > Macroscelidea > Macroscelididae > Elephantulus > Elephantulus edwardii. The sequence goes on along the minus strand of NW_006399778.1, from coordinate 6,760,634 downwards.
ATCACCGCTCATTACCCCTCTGTTTCCAACCCCCCCATCCTTGTACTCATTCTACAATAATGGTTTTATCCAGTATTTGTCCTTATTGGACAAAGTTACTTCACTCAGCATAATTCTCTCCAGTCCCTCCCAGAGATAGGAACTCTTACACACTGTTGGTGGAATTTTAAAATGATACAACCACTCTGATATGAACCTGGAGAGAGGATGAAAGGCACCCAAGCATCGAGGACTCTCCTTCATAGGGTTCCTATGAGTCGCCTGCAACTCAACGGCACTTAACAACAACAACAAAAACAACCACTCTAGAAGACAGTTTGGCATTTCTGAAGAAACCTGAACATAGAAATTCCGTATGACCCAGCTATTTCACTGCTTGGAATATATATGAAGAAAACGAGAACTGAGGCACAACCAGAAACACCAATGGTCATAACAGTGTTATTCACCATTGCAAGAAAAAGAAAACAGCTCAAAAGCCCAACCACAATCATATGGATTGAGAAATTATGGTACATTTACATGATGGAATACTATGCAGCATGCAGAAACAATGATTTTGTAAATCAATACCTAACTTGGGAGGGACTGGAGAGTATTATGCCAAGTGAACTAACTCAGTCCCACACTGTTTGAGATCATTATTGTAGAATGAGCATGAGAATTCAAGGGGGGAGAGGGTGAGAGCAGAGGGGTGAGATTGGACAAGAGTAGGGGGTGAAGGGTTAATCATAGGGTCACATAATTTGATAGCTGGGGGTGAGTAAAGGAAATGAGAAAGATTTGGTATGAAAAACAATATATTCTGGCAAATTTAACTATGATATGCCTTGATGTTTT
>NW_006399778.1:6754427-6755688 GCF_000299155.1 Elephantulus edwardii | reverse complement strand
ACAAAAATACCTAATCACATATCCCTTTTAAACAGTTTTCTCCCTCATCTGTTTCAATGCAGTATACACTATTGAACCCATCTTTCTCAGTCTCCCCTCCAACCCCAGGCCAGTCCTGTTTTACAACAGTGGCACCACGCAGTATTTGTCCTTTTGTGCCGATATACTTCACTCAGCATAATGTCCTCTAGGATCACCCATTTTGAATAATATTGCATGAGTTCCTTGTTTTTCAATGCAGCATAATATTCCATTGTGTGAATATGCCACAGCTTCTCTATCCATTCGTTTGTTGATGGGCACTTAGGTTATTTCCAACTCCTTACTATTGTGATCAAAGCCACGATAAACATGGGTGTGCATATATCTGCTTGAGTGTCAGTTATGGTTTCTTTGGGGTATATTCCCAGTAGTGAACTTGCTGGGTCAAATGGTATCTCTATTTGCAACTTTTTGAGAAAGTGCCACACCGCCTTCCACAGTGGTTCCACCATTTTACACTCCCACCGACAGTGAATAAGGTTTCCAGTTTCTCCACAACCTTGCCAGCATTTGCTGTTTGCTCTTCTGTTAAATTTTGCTATTCTACTGGGGTGAGGTAAAGCTTTCTTGTTGTTATGCACTATCAAGTCAACTGTGATTCATAGCAAGGTTACAAGCAATGGATCTGAATCTTGCCCTACCTTTGCCATCCTTCCAATCTCTGATAGACTTGAGCCCATCATTACGGTCACTGTGTCAAACCATCTTGTTGAGGGTCTTTTTCTTTTCCACTGAAAATATTTCCACACATAATATCCTTCTCTAAGGACTAGTCCCCTCATTCTTTTCCAAGACCACAATTCAAAGGCGATCAACTCTTTGTCCTACCTTACTCATTTTCCAACTTACCACATGTGTGAAACAACTGAAAATACCATGGCTTGGGTCAGTCACACCTTAGTCTTTAAAGTAAATGGCATCTAAATGTGCAATGAAGTCATAGCATTGTACAATTTTTAAAAAAGTGTTGTTGTTGTTGTTGTTATGTGCCATTGAGTCGCTTGCGACTCATAGCGACCCTGTGTACAACAGCCCTAAACTCTGCTCTGTCCTGTGCCAATCTCACTCTCTCCGACACATCCATCCTGATTATCCCAGTCGCTGAATCAATCCACCTCATAGAGAGCCTTCCATCCTGCGCCGTCCCTCCACCCTCCCAAGAATGATGGCCCTCTCCAAGGACCGGTCTCTCCTTACCACATGACCAAAGTATGTCAGA
>NW_006399778.1:6745365-6753117 GCF_000299155.1 Elephantulus edwardii | reverse complement strand
TTGCTAGCATGTGAAATCAATGATATTGCTCTATTGTTTCCACACTCTGTTGGGTCACCCTTCTTTGGAAAACTTTCATGTAATGTAATGTAATGTAATGTAATGTAATGTAATGTAATGTAATGTAATGTAATGTAATGTAATGTAATGTAATGTAATGATATGACAGTTTATTGTTTTGTTCATTTGAGCTCAAATTATTGCATAGATTAAAAAAGTGGAAGTAAAGCCATTTCATTACTATTAATTTTATCTCGACACAATCACTAGTTATTGATTTTCATGTCTGGCAGCAAACATTGCAAGGAAGTAAACAGTTGTGGGAAATAGAAGTCACATGAGATTGTTTTCACCTAAAGAGGTTTTAGGCCCTAAAAGAAAAGTTTCAGGGACTTGATTGTGTCGGTTATTGAAACCAGCTGACTATTAACAACATATTTTTGTGAGCATGTAGGGGGATCAGGTGACTTGGAGCCCTGGGTGAGAAGTTTAAGCTGTTACTCAATCTTGACTTTAGGCACAATGACTGGTTTTAGTACCGCCCCAGGTGTTGGCTTTCTTCCCTTCGCCAGGCTCTGTGAACACAGGTTGCTTCACTTTAGATCACCATTTCTTTATCTTTTTCTTTAAGTTTCACTCTGCCTTCCTCTTAGCTTGTTGGAAAAGAAATTTCATCCCCAGTTGTCATGAAGGAGTGAATGCTTTCTAATTCAGGCCCTTGCTCTGATGATTGAAAGGTTCTTGTCCCTGTGTTATCCAAACTTCGACCTAATTTACTCAACTCAGGTTTCAGAAAAAAAAAGAAGTTCATCAGGAGGTGTCCACCAATGGGAAAGACTGAGCTTCTCCTTAGCGCTCTGACATTAGCCCTGTTTTTGGCTTCTCATTTGACAGGCTTATATAATGAACACAAATACTCAGTAAGGAACTAACCAAGGACACAGGAAGGAGGTAACTGTAAGGAACATTATTTTCTCTGCTTCATCTCCTTATCAGCCAAGGTTGAGCCTCCCCTTTCATTCTGCTGTCCTTCGGCGTCACTGATCCAGATGGTCAGTCTCAGAAAAACATCTTCAGTGAAAAAGTAGTTACGACATAAATCACCAATGAAGATAAAAACAACTAACTAGCCAGAAGCAGGAAAAACGAGATCACTTTTCCATGACTTATTTGACACAATATGGTGTCAGCGATATTCACTGTTGTACGGTGAGCCTCAACCTCTGTCACTGGGTCAGGCTCCTGACTGCTCAGTCCCTCCCCTGAGGAACCAGTATTCCCTCTCTCCCCCTGCCAGCCAGGAAGCAGGCATGGCCAGACTTTCACTCTGAGAAGTCAACGCAAGTTCATTTAAACTCATAGCAACCCTGTAGGGCACATTAGAACAACCCCTCCGGAAGGTTTCAAGGGTTAATATTAAATAAATAAAAGTTTATGGAAGCAGGCATCTTTCTGGCATAGTAGCTGGTAGGTTCGAACTGCTGACTTTTTAGTAGTTGTCAAGCACTTAACCATTGTGGCACTGGGTGCTTAGAATCTGTAGTGCAACTGTTAGCCTTTCTTCAGAGAAAGCTGAAGCTGAGAAAACTATTTTCTCCAAAAAAAGCCATAGGTGGAAAGTCGTATAGACATTAATTGTTCTTTTTACTTACCCAAACTATAAACCCCTAGCCAGTTTGGACAATTTATCTTTTTTTGTGTGTCAATGGTTGTTGGAGTCTATCTCAAACTTTATTTAATGATTTTTTAAATTGTAGAGATGACCTCATATTTCAGATACTAGAGAGCCAGTTGCTTGTTTCTCAATGCCCCCTCTCCCCTGGCCCCCCAGCTGAAGTGTAGATTGAGGCTTCAAGAATGACCTTCTCCAGACTCAAGCAGCAGAGCTGGAGCCACGGAAAAGCAGGGGCCTCTGGGAACTTTTCCTGGTGGTTGTGGAGGTCACAGAAATGCACTGTGCAGTCCTCACACAGCACTCTGGGAAAGGCATACTCTTTTTTGGAAGAAACCTTGTGGTTGAAACTTTGTTGGACGAAACCCTGTGGTTTAAACTCTAAGCATTATAGGAGTTTTAGTATATGTGCTGCTAGAGTGAGCACATAGCATCATGGAAATATCAACACAGAGACAGAGATCAGCTGGCCCAGTGGACAGAAAGCGATGCTACCAAGCCACAGGTGGGTGACTTTTAATCTGTGGCCCTTGGGCCTTTCCTTGTTTTTGTTCAGACACTCCTCTAGGTCGTATAGCCCTGGTGTACATGATCACTTGTGGTTGCTGTGAGGCTGAATACTGTGACACTGATGTGTCAAATGCGCTAATGGTTGGCAACCCAATGCAGACAGAGAGTGGGGTGGAGCTCCCTGATTAAAACAAGCTTGGAAGGAGGAGTGGCATCCACTTTCATAACAGCTTGCCTCCGGAAACCCTATGAACCTGGAGAGAGGATGAAAGGCACCCAAGTGTAGAGGACTCTCCTTCATAGGGTCGCTATGAGTTGCCTGAGACTCGACAGCACTTAACAACAACAACAAACAACAACAACAACTACAACAACAACAAAGTGATGGTCTTCACAATTGCTTGATTTGCATCAGAAAGCTGGACAATGACTAAAGATGATAGAGATTTGATGCCTTTGAGTTGTGGTGCTAGAGAAGAGTGTTGAATATACCATTGACTTCTAGGAGAACAAACAGGTTAATCCTAGAGAGGGTGAAATCAGGATGCTCCTTAGAGACAAGGATTCTGTTGCTCTGTCTGACATACTTTGGGTGTGTTACAAGGAGGAATAAGACCTTGGCGAGGGACATCAAGCTTGGAAGGGTGGAGGGGCAGCACAAGAGAGGAAGACCCTGGATAAGATGGATTGACTGGGGAAACGGGGGAAGGTATGTTAGATACAATGAGGTTGGCTCAAGATAGAGCCGAGTTCACAGCTGCTGTACATAGGGTTGCTATGAGTCAAAAGTGACTCAACAGCACACAACAACAACAATAATCACTGGGCTGGACAGGGAGATGATGGGTGTTATGAACTATCACCATATGGCGTTAGATTATGAACATCCTACTGTCTACTATGAGAGACTCAAGACCAGAGCATCTTCCATTAAATTCTGGATTGTCTCAGTTCCCTGAAGCTTAAGTATCATTTTGGAGCAGGTACAGTGCCTCGACCCATAACAAAGATTCTATTCCCTCCCATCTATACAGGTAAAAGCTCAGGCCCAGAAACAATTTTCTAACTGACAATAAAGTAAGAGAAGACTAACATCTTATAAAACCTCAGGCAAAAGGCAAAAGACTCACTTTTACAACTAATGGATATAATAATAGCCACATAATATCACAGAGGAGGAGGAACAGACTTTCTCTCAGTCTAGCCAAGTTATCAAACTAAAGACCTTTGTTGTCCTTTCCCATCTGTTTTCTGTAATCTGTGGCTGGGAGTTAACTCCCCTTAAGTCACAACATGTGAATAGTAGCAACTGTCTCCAGAATATTGATAAGACCAGATCAACCAATCCAGAACATGGTCACTTACAAGAAAAACAAAAGAAGATACTGTAAAAATGTCTCAAATTCCACTGTCCTGCCCTCCTGTTTCCAAGACAGCGAGATGTATTTGGGAAGCTTATACTCCCTGCCAACAGTATACCAGCGTAAAATAAAACTTCTGCTTTTTTCCAATTCAACCGTCATCCCCAAGATTGTCTTTTCTGGTGGCAGGTGGCAGAACCTTGGCTTTGCAATAACAATTTCATGTCGAGAAAGTAAGTAAAGATCAAAGACTATAGTCTTCAATATGGATTGAAACTCAACATCAAGAAAACAAAGATTCTTACCACTGAGCCTACTGGCAGGATCATGATAGATGGAGAAGAGGTTGAAGTTGTTAACAATTATAGCTTGCTTCGCTATCAATACTCTACTAGTGGATTGAAATGGTCTGCTTTTTCTCTCTCTCTTTTTTTCTTCTTTTGAAAAATTTATTATTAATTTCAATGAAAATTTACAGAGACGTTGGATTTCCATTCATTCATTGTTGCACTTTTCTCCCCTCCAACCCCCCCATCCCCCAGTACACTACTCTCTTGGAAAAGTAAAAGAAAAATTCTTTCATTGTTTTACAATCCCTCCTCCAGGTCCACTTCACTATGCAGCCTTCGCTCTGGACTCCGGTCATGACAAAAATACCTAATCACATATTCCCTCCAAACAGTTCTCTCCCCCATCTGTTTCAATGCAGTATACATTATTGAACCCATCTTTCTCAGTCACCCTCCAACCCCGAGGTCAGTCCTGTTTTATAACAGTGGCACCATGCAGGATTTGTCCTTTTGTGACTGAGATATTTCACTCAGCATAATGTCTTCCAGGGTCACCCATTTTGAAAATATTGCATAAGTTCCTTGTTTTTCAATGCAGCGTAGTATTCCATTGTGTGAATATACCACAGCTTCTCTATCCATTCGTTTGTTGATGGGCACTTGGGTTGTTTCCAACTCCTTGCTATTGTAAACAAAGCCGCGATAAACATGGGTATATGGGTCAAATGGTATCTCTATTTGCAACTTTTTGAGAAAGCACCATATCGCCTTCCACAGTGGTTGCACCATTTTACACTCCCACCAACAGTGAATAAGGGTTCCAGTCTCTCCACAACTTCGCCAGCATTTGTTGCTTGCTGTTCTGTTAAATTTTGCCAGTCTTACTGGGATAAGATGATAACTCATAGTTGTCTTGATTTGCATCTCTCTTAGAGCTATGGATTTTGAACATTTCTTCATGTTCTTGTTAGCCATCTGAATGTCTTCTTTGGTGAAGTGTCTGTTCATACCTTGTGCCCATTTTTCTATTGGATTATTTACCTTTATCTTGTTGTGGTGCTCAAGTATTTTCTAAATTCTGGATATAAGTCCCTTATCTGATATGTTATTCTGAAATACTTTTTCCCAGTCTGTGGCTTCCCTTTTTACCCTGTTGGAGAAGTTTTTGGATGTCAGAAGAAGCTTCACCAACTTTGTCTCCAATGAACATCCTGGTTGCACTTACTTCAACACATAACTGTTAGTTCCTTGGGCAGTCCATGGGATAGTCACTACTCTTTTCCAACACCGCAACTCAAATACATTGAGTTCTTCTTTAATCATCTTTATCTATTTTCTAGCCCTTAGATGCATAACAGTTGATTGGAAAGACTGTGGCCTGAATCAGGAGCACCTTAATATTTAAACTGCCATCCATCATTGCTTTCCAAGATTTTGGAGAGATCTCTAACAGCAGACTTTCCTCATGCTAAATGTTCCCTGATTGCTAGTACCAAGGATGTAGACTTTGAATCCAAGCAAGATAAAATCTTTGACAATTTCAATCTTTTCTCCATCTATCACGATGTTGCCTATTGACCCATTGGTAAGGGTTTTTGTTTTCTTGATACTGAGATGTAATCCATATTGAAGGCCATACTCCTTGATCCACTGCACCAAGTGTTTTAGGTCCTCTTCACTTTTACAAAGCAAAGGTGTGTCACCTGCATAATTCAGGTTGTTGATGAGCTTTCCTCCAATCCTGATGCCACACTTCTTTTCATAAAGTCCAGCTTCTTGGACAATTTGCTCAGCATACAGATGCTAATATTAGGTGTATAGCGTTTGTTGATCAGTTTGCCACATTGATGGGAGGTGGTGATGGTAGAAGGGTTGGAGGGAAGGAGTGTGATATAGAGGAATGTGGTGCTAGCCTAAAATTAGCTTTTTTTAGCCATTACCTTAGCTCCCTCTGGTCTCCAGTTATCTTAACTGCAGACACATGGTCTTGCAAATCATCAACAGCTGTGGGATAAGGAAGAGAGAGAGAGAGAGAGAGAGAGAGAGAGAGAGAGAGAATAAGAGTGAGAGAACTTCCCACACTGAGTTGCAAGACTTGAGGGAGACTGGAGCAAGATTCTGTGAGAGCGAGGTTCTTGATGTAAGACCCTGGTGATGGTGGTGGAGAGACTATGGCATTGCTGTGCAGAAACTGTGGCAAATATAACCAGAGAAGCCCTGAGATAAAGTTCACAGTTAAAGGTTTTGTTGTTTTTGCCAGATAGTTGAAAGAGAAGCTTGCTGGATGATTGAGGATTTTAGATTTTGTGTTGCTGAACTGAAAGCAGAATTTTTACTAATTAAGGAATTGTGTTTTGCTGTTAATCTGGATTGGGACTGCTGGACTACCTCAACTTGCATTGGGTGATATTTTTTACCCCTCCACAGCCCAACCTATTTCCCTAATAAGCCCCATTCTTCATACCACAACTCTAGGCTCAATTCTGTGAGTCAACAACAAATAGACAAACCTCTTGTAGCTGGTGTGGCTTTAGTGTTACCATGGGGCTGAGCTACAGGCTCTTTATATGCTTTCTGCTCTGGGTGGTGAGGGGCTGTGCTATTCTCACTGCCTTTGGCCCTTTCAGAAAGATGCTCATGGCACTGTGCTCCCATGTCTTATTTTCTGTTCTTTAGACATGCTAGAAATATTTTCTTCAGAATCTTCCTTCACCCACAAAGGTTTAATGATTTATGCCTCTGGTGGTCTAATGGGTAAGAGTTGTGGTGCTAACCCAAAGTCAGACAGTTTGAATCTACCAGTTGCTCTGTGGAAGAAAGATGGGAAATCTCCTGTAGATTAATGGTCCCTGAAAACCCGCTGGAGGGCCAACTATGAGTTGGTTTTGACTCATACCATTGAGAGCAAAAACCTGGTCTGGATCTCAAGCTTTTAAGTGTGCTCATTGATAAGTCTTCTCATTCCACTGCATGAAGTGAAAAAAATAACTGAATTAGTGAAAACTCAGAGAACATGCGTTCTTCACTTCACCCCTTGCTCGACTACAACTCTCTTGCTTTATGCTGGTCTCTTTAGGAATGCAATGCATGATCTATTGGGAGAATCCTGGAAAAGGTTGAAGCATCAGAAAGAAGGAAATTAGCAAATATCTAAAAAGACTACGATTAAAAAATAATTTTTAAACAAATTTTAAAATTGTGATATTAATGAAAGCTACAGAAAAGTTTGATTTTCATTCAATCATTATTTGCACATTTTCCTCCCTGTGCCCCCCCAGTTCACTTAAAAAAATATTCATTCATTGTTGCACAGTTTTTTCCCACCCTCCCACCCCTCCCCAGTCCACTTTGCAATGTACCTCTTGGTCTGGACTACCATCATACAAATAAAGTCTAATCATATAGTCTTTTTAAGCAGTCCTTTCCTTCATCTGTTCCAATGCATTATTCATTATTTATCCTCTCTTAGTTTTCTCCCAAACCCTCATGTAAGTCCTATTTTATAACAGTGATGTTATGCAGTATTTGTCCTTTTGTGATAGAGATATCTCACTCAGCCTAGTGTCCTTCAGAGTCACTCATGTTGTGAAATATTTTATGAGTTCCTTGATTTTCAGTGCTGTGTAGTAGTCCATTGTGTGAATATATAATAGTTTTTCTATCCATTTATTTGTTGATGGGCACTTGAGTTGTTTCCATCTCCTTATAGTATGAATAAAACAGCAATAAATATGGATGTGTGTGTGTGTGTGTGTGTGTATATATATGTAGAATGATTGAATTTTGTACAATGACTTATTCATTGCAAATGTGTTTTTAAGAGACATAAACGTAGATTATACACATGGATTTCATCTGATGGTATGTATAGGAATCAGATCGATTGCATCTGTGGAAAAAACCGCTGGAGAAGCTCAAT
>NW_006399778.1:6742508-6743527 GCF_000299155.1 Elephantulus edwardii | reverse complement strand
AAGGATTCTGGGGCTTCGCCTAACATACTTTGGACATGTTGTAAGGAGAGACAGGTCTTTAGAGAGGGACATCATGCTGGGCAGAGTGGAGGGACCGCACAGGAGGGGAAGACCCTCTATGAGGTGGTTTGATTCAGTGGGGTAATCCGGATGGGTGTGTCAGAGGCAATGAGATTGGCATAGGATAGAGCAGGGTTTAGAGCTGTTGTACATAGGGTCGCTATGAGTCGCAAACAACTCGACGGCACATAACAACAACAATGTATATATAAATGTTTGGGTGGTAGCTTTGGTCTCTTTAGGGTATATTCTTAGTAGTGGAATTGCTGGGTCAAATGGTATTTCTATCTCCAACTTTTTGAGAAAGCGCCATACTGTCCTCTGTAATGGTTGCATCATTTTACACTCCCACCAGCAGTGAATAAGAGTTCCAATCTCTCCATAACCTTGCCAGCATTTGTTATTTGCTGCACTGTTGAACTTTGCTATAGTTATAGGGTGAGATATTTCATAGTTGTTTTGATTTGCATCCGAGAGGTAGGGATTTTGAACATTTCTTCAAGCGTTTGTTTGTCATCTGAAAGTCTTCTTTAGTGAAGTATCTATTCATATCCTGGGCCTGTTTTGAAATTGAATTGTTTACCTTTTTGTTGAAGTACTGGAGTATTGTATACATTTAAGATACGAGTCCCTTATCTGCCATTTGCCAATGCCAGATATGCCGCTGACAAATATTTTTCCCAGTCTGTAGGTTTCCTTTCTTCCCTGTTGTAGAAGTGTTTTTGATGTGCATAGGGATTTGATTCTTTGAAGGTCCCGTTCATCTATTTTATTCTTCCTGGCTGTAGGTTTTTCAGGATGCTTAGAAGACTGTTCATGTTGTAGATTAGGGATCCTAGAGTTCTTCCAAGCTTTTCTTTGATGAAGTTTATAGTCCTTGGTTTTACTCCTAGGTCCTTGATCCACTTTAAGTTGATTTTTGTGTATGGTGTGAAGTGTGGGTCTTGATTGAGTTTTAT
>NW_006399778.1:6732601-6742408 GCF_000299155.1 Elephantulus edwardii | reverse complement strand
TATAGATATAGATATAGATATAGATATAGATATAGATATAGATATAGATAGAGATAGAGATAGATATAGATATAATATAGATAGATAGATAGAGAGAGAGAGATAGAGATAGATATAGATATAGTTTGCCAATTTTGCCAACACCATTTGTTAAAGAGGTTTTTGTTTCCCCACTTAACTGATTTTGTCCCCTTGTCAAAAATGAATTGACCATAAGTAGATGAGTTGATTTCTGGGTTCTCATTTCTATTCCATTGATCTATGTGTCTATCACTGTACCAGTACCACACTGTCTTGACCACCATTACAAATCTTTAAAGATCCCTGGTGGTGCAAAGATTAAAAAGTCACTTGCTAATGGAAAGGTGAACTGTTTGAAGGCATGGCACATTGCTTCCTTGTTTATAGCCTTGGAAACCGCGTGGGGCAGTTCTAGTGTGCCCCTAGGGTAAGTGTGATTTGGACTACAACAGTAACAAATATTTATGGAGTGAGCCTTACATCTGCCTAGTTGTATTGAGAATGAAGGAGAAAGTACAGGGATTGCATTCTCAACCAAACTAGCTGCTGTTGAATCAACTCCAACTCAGCGACCCGCTGGCGACTCCATATAGTTTCTGAAATTATACATTTTTATGGGAGCAGACTACCTTATCATTTTCCCCAAAGAGTAGCTGGCAGATGTGAATGACTTTTCTTTCCATTAGCAGTCCATCTCTTAATCCACTATGTTACCAAGGCTCCTTGGAATGCTATTAGGGAGGCATAAAAGCTTTTGAAGTGAGGGACACTAAGGCCTATCCCTAGGGACAGTAGTCTTCAAAAGAGTAGCATGGTATTTAACTGGGAAGAAGAGACTCATTAACTTTTATTTTTTAAAGAGAGTGGTGAGAGAATGAAAATAATTAAGTACTTGAATATGATACATAACATCTATTTGATAGATGCAAATACTAAAGCTACAGAGAGAGAGAGGCATTTGATGTGAATTGACCAGCTGCTCCATTGACTGCCTCTGAAGACCGTTGGAAGGGTCAGCTGTGAGTCAGTTCCTACCTGAAGGTACTTAACAACAACATCAACATGGAGAGAAAAGCATACATCTTCTTAGTGCACGTATCTTCTTCTTCCATTAGGATGGAAATAGGCAAGGGATGATTTTCTTTCTTCAAGTGTGTTTATTTGCATTGAATTGCATCTCGATGTAAAAAAAACCCAAAGATTCTTACCATTATACCCATAGGCAACATCATGATGGACAGAGAAGAGATTGAAACTATCAACAATTTCATCTTACTTGGATCCACAATTAATACCTTGGAACCAGCAGTCAGGAAATAAGGAAACACATTTCACTGGGAAAGTCTGAAGTTAGTGACCTCTCCAAATGACTGAGGAGTAATGATGTCAGTTTGAAGACTAAAATGTGTCTGATTCAGGCCATGCTCTTTCTGATCACTTGCTATGCATCTGAGAGCTGAACAATGAATAAGGATGACAGAAGAATTGATGCATTTGAGCTGTGGTGTTGAAGAGCAGCATTGAACATCCCATGGACTGCCAAAAGAACAAACAAATATGTATTGGAGAAAGTGCAGCCAGAGTGCTCCTTAGAGGCAAAGATAATGAGGCTTTGCCTCACATACTTCATTTCATATTGCTATTCTTTGGAGAGGGACACGACACGATGCTGGGAAGGGTGGAGGGTCAGCAAAGGAGAGGAAGACCCTCAAGCAGGTGAATTGACACAGTGGCTGCCGCAAAAGGGTTTAGTGTGTTAGGAAGTGTGAGGGTGGCCCAGGCTAGCACTGGGTTCAGATCCATCACGATTAGTTGTACTTGACTTGATGACACCTAAGAATAACAACAACAACAGCAACAATAGTGTGTTTATGCTATATTACCAGTGTTCTCAGTCTAATTACTTGTGTTTATTATATGTTGAGTTTATAGACGGGATTATAGAGCATTTGAAAGATGTTTTAATGAGTTGTTGTGTTATTGGCTGCTGTAGAGTAAATTTTGACTTCTAATGACTCCATGTAACAGTAGAAGTGCCTCGCTGAGTTTCCTTGGTCGTAATTGTTACAGAAGCAGACTACCATATCTTTCTACCACGGAGTACCTGTAGTCTATGAGTGTCTTCAGTAAGTGCCTTAAGTCTTTTTCTCTTCCAGGTCCGAAGGTTGGTTGTGTCATCTGCATGTGAAGGTATGCACCTTCCTCCAATCACAATGCCACATTCTTCATATAGTCCAACTTTTCTAATTATTTGATTATATTGAAATGTTGTCATTGTTGTTACGTGCCATCAAGTTGGAACCAACTCATAACTGATTCTCCAGCAGGGTTTCAAATGCTGTAAATTGCACAGGGAGGAAATTCCCCATCTTTCTTTTGTGTAACTTCTGGAAGACTCAAAACTTTTGGGCTGGCAGTGCAACTCCTTGCCACCAGGCCACCAGAGCTTCCTACAGATTGATCAGGTATGGTGAAAGGATACAACCCTAACACACATCTTCCTGATTTTGAACTATGCAGTGTTCCCTTAATTCAGACTGTTTCAGGTTCCACATGAGTGGAACTAAACATTCTGGGATTCCCATTCTTCTCAATGTTATACATAATTTATTATGTTCCACACAGTTGAGTGTCTTTGCATAGTCAATAAGCCAGAAGTAAGTATCTTTCTGGTATTTTCTGTTTTCAGCCAAGAGCTATCTGACATCAGCTAGGATGTCTCTTATTCTATGACCTCTTTTGAATAAAATTTAAATTTCTAGTAGTTATCTGTTGATATATTGCTCTAGCCAGTTTTGAATAATCTACAGCAAGAATTTACTTGTATGATATCAATTATATTGTTTTATTATCCTAGATCAATCTTTTTTTGGGAAGAATGGGTACAAATATGGATCTCTTCCAATTGGTTGGCCAAATTTCTTAGTATAAATGAACGACATTGTACAAAGCGACATCTGTTTGTCGAAATATTTTAGTAGATTTTAAAAATACCATACCTTAAAACTTCTCTAGTGATGTGGAATGTGTAGCTTTGTACTCGTAACTTTGGTCAGAAACAAATGCAAGATGGCTAAGCAGAAATTTGCTTGGTTCTGTGTTTCTGCACTTCCAGGTCTTATAAAAGGAGGATGAACATTTCCTGTTGAACAACCGCCCTTGAAAGCATTCCCCACCCCCACCTCGCTGCCTTTGACTTAATTTTAGCTGGCAAGGACGTGGTTTACTAATATCCTCAACCAGGTTGCTAACTTGGTTGTAACCTGAGAACAGTATCTCTGGAGGCCAACTGAATCTCTTTGAGGTTTGCTATGGTGAGTGGACATATTGCAGTAAAAGGTTTCCCAGCTCCCAGCATTTCTTTTTGTTCTCAGTACACCAGCCTAAATGAATTTTGTAAAGCTCAAATGACTCTGTTTGCTTTTCAGTGGCTTTCCAGGTACTTTTAAGAATAACTTCAGAATTGTCTTACCTGGTATACAGGTCCTATGCCCTCCCAAAGGAGTTCTGGTGGTATATATGGACTATATGGAATTGTGCTGAGAACTCAAAGACAGTGTCCCTCTTTGGAAATTTAACTGCCCAAAGATGGACTATTTCCTCTCATGAGATTTATAGCCTCAGGAAACCCAATTGAGGGTCAGCTACATGTCTGTTTAAACTCAAAAGCAAAGAGTTTGAGGTGTTTTGTTTTTATTTTTTAGAAAATATCCTCTTCAAAGTGGTTCAGATAGATAAACACTTGACCGTTAACGGAAAGATAGGTGACCTGAACCCAGTTCTTTGGGAGAAAGGCCTGAGGATTGCGTCTGTAAAGATTACAGCCATAAAACCCTCTGGGGAAGCCCTACTCTGTCACATGGGGCCACTACAATTTGAAGCTGTTTTGACAGCAACTAGCAACAATAAATATACCTTTCATGGAGGCAGTGGTGGTTCAGTGGTTAAATTCCTGCCTTCCATGCACGAGATCCAGGCTTGGTTTTTTGCCAAAACACCTTGAATATCACTCATCTGTCAGATGACAAAATATATTGCTTTGACAGGACACAAGTAATAAATGTTGGAGAGGATGTGTTGAGATAGGAATTCTTATAACATTCTGAAAGGCAGCTTGGCGCTTCCTCAAAAAGCTGAACATAGAAATTCCATATGACCCAGCTATTCCACTGCTTGGAATATACTCTGAGAAAATGAGAACTGAGGCTCAAAGGGAGACTTGAACACCAATATTCATAGCAGCGTTATTCACCATCACAAGAACATGGAAACAGCCCAAATGTGCAACCACAATGGAATGGACTGAGAAATTGTTTCACATTCACACAATGGAATACTAGGTAGCACACAGGTGTAATTATTTTATAAATCACTACCTAACTTGGGAAGGACTGGAGAGCATTATGATGCGTGAACTAACTCAGTCCCATAAGGACAAATACTGTATAAAACCATCATTGTAGAGTAAAATGAGAATGAGTATCCAAAGGGGTAGGGGGTGGAAGCAGAGGGGTGAGGATGGGTCGGGAAGGAGTATTAATCATAGGGTCATACAATTTGATGGGGGTGTGTATGTGAAGGAAATGAGAAAGATCCTGTGTGAAAAAGAATGTGTTCAAACTATGAAAACAAACTAGTAAAAGATTGAACCCCCACACACAACAAAACCCCAAAAAACCCCATATTGCTTTGGTACTGAGTAAGTTTCAGCGAAGCTTTCAGACTAAGACAAAATAGAAACTAGGAAGAAAAATCTGGCTTTTCTTCTGAAAGTTAATCAATGAAAACTCTATGGATCTCAACAGTGTGTTCTTCAGCTGACCTCAGGGATAGTGCGGGACAGGGTAGTATTTTATTCTGTAGCTCATGTGTTTAACAGGAGTCAGAGCTTGACTTTGAACTCAACTAGCAACAATATAGTTTGCAGTTCCAGCAACTTGAACCTTACTTTTCAGCTACTCTCAATTACTACAGTCCTCCAATGCCCCTCATATGTTGACCCCTGAATCTGAACTTCTGTTAGCTGTCTCCTTTCCCAAGAAACTCTCCTTGGGGTCCTAACACTGTGTTACCTACCTGCTCCATGCTCTCCTAAAGCCTGCCTCTGATCTCCCGAGCTCGTATCCTGTTTATGTTGCATGCTCACCTGTCTAACTGTTTCTCTAGTCTGTAAGCACCTCAGTGGCAGGAAGTCTGTATTATGCAACATGGTAACAATGCCCAGCAATGACTTTTCCATTTCAGGTGCTCAGTATATTAGATTGAAAAGAATGGAACAGAAGACTCTCAGTGTAGACCATTTCAAAGCCTCTTTTTATTATTTTATCCCCACCCCTGTGTGTCTCACAGGTTGAAAGATTTTCACTACCAAACACAATTCACCTGTTACATTGTACTTGTTCTCTGCTGTTGAGTCAGAGAGACTTGTAGCTGACTCTCCAGTGAATTTTCAGAGGCAGAAAAATACATGGGAAGAGATTTCCCATTCTCCCATGGAACAGTTGGTGGATTTGAACCATGTGCCTTTGGGATTGAAGTGGAACTTCTTAACACTGGGCCACCAGAGCTCTGTGGACTTCTCAGGAAACTAAACATGATTGTATTTTCTTTTTAGAAATATTGAAAAAATAATTAACCTGTTTTCCTCTGTATGTGTGTTTATGGGGTAGGGAGCAGAAAACCTAGGACCTGGGGATACTGGATTGAGTCTAGTTAATCCCTCACATTTAACAGATAAGGAAATTGATGCCTGGAAATGTGACACTTGTCTTAGATGTACGGTGAGCTCAGAAAGTCAAAAGGGATGGTCATGCTCAGCATTTCTTAAATTGAAGAAACTGAAGAACAAATTAAAACCTCAAGTTGCAATACTTAAGGATGCTGAGGGCAGAATGTTGAATGACCCAGGAACCATCAAAAGAATGTGGAAGGAATACAGAGTTACTATACCAAAAAGAAGTGGCTGACACAGAAGAATTTCATATGATCAAGAGGCAATGGTGATGAAGTAGGAAGTTTAAACGTCTCTGAAGGAACTGGCAGAAAAAAAAAAGGCCCCAGGAATTGCTGGAACACCCATTGATATATTTCAACAAATAGATTGTGCTCTGGACATGATCACCAGGTTATACCAAGGAATCTGGAGGACAACCACCTGACCAACTAAATGGAGATTTACATTTATTCCCATTAAAAAAAGTGACCTAACAGATTGTGGAAAATATTAAACAATATCACGAATATCACATGCAATCAAGATCCTACTGAAGATTATCCAAAACTGACTGAAAAACTACATCAGCAAACAACTGCTGGATGTGCATGCTGGGTTTAGAAGAGGCTGTGACACCAGGGCCTTTGAGTTGTGGTGCTGGAGAGAGTGTTGAACATACCATGGACTTCCCAGAAAGCAAACAGTTCTGTCCTGGCGAGAGTGAAACCAGGCTGCTATCTGGAGGCAAAGATTTTGAAACTCTGTCTCATACACTTTGGCGCATTTAGGCAGGAGGGACCAATCCTTGGAGAAGGCCATCATGCTTGAAAGGGTGGAGGAACAGTGCAGGAGAGGAAGACCCAAGATGAGATGGATTGACTCAGTGACTGGAGAAATAGGATTAGGTCTATCAGAGATGGTGAGATCGGCTCAGGATAGGGCAAGATTCAGACTATCATGCATAGGGAAGCCATGAGTCACAGGTGACTCAATGACTCATAAAAACAACAGCAACAACAACAGTAAATAAAACCAGGTTAAAATTAAACTTCCCCCCCTTCTGATCAGGATTATTAATGCTCTTCCATAATAAAGAATTTCAAGAGATCAGTATTTCAAATCACAATAAATAGTTGGGGAGTAAAAGGTGGGAGTAATCAAAATCTGGTAGAACCAGTTGTGTGCTGGTGAATGTTTAACAACTGCCTGTGTAGGGGGCAAAGGCCCAATTTGTAGTGTTTATTAGTTTCCCTGATGCAAGTATTAGGAGACCTGATGGTGTAGTGGGTAACGTCTTGGACAGTTAATATAAAGACTGGCAATTCTAATCCACCAATTTTCTGAGGGAGAAAGTGGGGCAGTCAAAGATCTACAGCCTCAGAGAGTGGATGCAGAGGCGCTATGAGTTTGATTCAACTTGATGGTCCTGAGTTTGGTATTTTGGTTATGGAGTAAATAAAAGTATCTGAGTGGTGGTGGTGGTTGTTAGGTGTTGAGTCAGTGCTGACTCATGGTGAGTCTATGCACGACAGAAGGAAACTATTTGATCCTTTCCTGTCTTCATCATCTCCTGGGCTCACGCCCATTTTGGCAGTCACTGTGCCAATTCCTCTCATTGAGGGTCTTCTCTTTCGCTCACCCTTTCATTTTCCAAGTGTGAGTTCCTTCTCCAGGGACTGGCTCCTCCTGGCAACGTGGCCAAAGACTGTGAGATGAAGTCACACCATCTTAACTTCTGAGGAGCATTCTGGCTGCACGTCTTTGAAGATGTACTCGGTTGTAGTCCATAATCTTCACAAATACTGTTACTTTGGGTAGTGCGGATGATGAAATGCTTGCTTATGAATCAAAGTCTTGACAGTTCAGGTACAACTCTCAGAAGCACATTCTTCTGAACTGAAGTGAGTGATACACTTCCAGAAGAATCACAGCTAATAAAAACCCTGCAGAATGCAATTCTCCTCTGAAGGACATGACATTACTATGAGTTAGACATCACTCAATGACAACTGGCTGGAGCGGTTTTTCTGTGGGGTAAATAATTTGACCTTTACTGATTTCAAACTGCTTAATCATGCCTCTCAAGTAAAAGTAGGTTCAAACTGACAGCAACACATCGTTAGCTATAGTCCTTGAATTCAGACAGGTAGATGAGACTACCCAGTTCATACTCTGAAGAAACTTGCAGTTTATCTGCTTTCTTCAAGAGGTCATGCTAGCGGCTCCAGCCCTTCTGAAAATGTGGATGCCAGACTGTTGCCAGAACATGCTAAAATCTGGCAATGCAACGGCACAAAGAGCTATAAATAAAAAGAAAGGATCCCAGAGGAATGATCTGCTGAAAAGAAGACAAACTGTAAAACTCTGATGAGTAGAAAGAGCTGTTCATCGTCACATTTTTGACCCAAACGGCAGGGGTAACCTTTTTTTTTTCCTTTCTGATTCTTATCAATGCTTTAGTCCATAATTTATTTTGATCCACACAGTCAACTGTCTTTACATATTCAAGAAAACACAGGCAAGGGTATTTCTAGTCTATGCTTTCAAATCAAGATACACCTGATATCAGCAACGACAACACAGTGTTCTCTGACTTTTTCTGAATCCAGCTTGAATGCCTAATAGTTTTCCATCCAGGTAATGCTCCAGGCATTTAAGAATATTAATCAGCTAGATTTCACTTGCATGCGATGTTAATTATATTGTTCAATTAATTCCATAATATTCTAAAATATTAACCTTTTTTAAAAAAATGGGCACAATTATGAATCTCTTCAGACTGTTGTCTATTTTCCAGATTTCTTTTTTAAAAAATAATTTTAATGAACATTTACAGAGATTTTGGATTTCCATTCATTCATTGCTGCACTTCTCTCCCCGCCTAGCCCTCCCCCACCCCCGCAGTTCACTCTTCTCTTTGAAAAGTAAAAGAAACACTCCCTCCCTAGTACACAATCCCCCCACACACACCCCTCCCACCACCCCAAGTACATTCCACTATGCAACCTTAGTTGTGGACTCTTGTGATTTTCACAAGAGGGGTAACCTTTTTAAAGGTGAGTAAATGAAGTAGAAATAGCACGGAGCAGGTTCAGCTCAAGGGTCACCTCTACCCTGTGGCTTTTCTGATTTCTCTAAAGGAAAAGAATTTCTCCTTTCTCAATGGTTCCCATGACACTGTATACTCGATTGCTTTTTTTATTTTTAGAACTGCCTACAGAATACAGCCAGACTCTTGAGCTTGGCAGACTAGACCTTTTACCAAATGAGTTTTCCAAGGAGTTGGTGGGACACTGAAAAGAACACAAGCTGTGAACTTTTTCTGCTCTGGACAGAGATTGTGTACCCCACTAATGGGGAGGTTTCCTTACTTCTTGGCCTTTGTTGCTTCATTCTTTTTTTTTTTTTTTAATTGTAATTTGAATGAAAGCTTACGGAACAAACTGGTTTTCCATTCAACACGTCATACACATTATGTTTCCTGACTTTAATTACCAGTTACTTCCTTCTTAAATATCTTCCTTATAATGTGGACACAGGATGAAGCAACAGACATTCCAAGATACTGCCTGAAAGATGTTAAAGATACAATTAATGCTTACTATCCTTGCACAGTTTAAACATTTCCTGCTTATTCAATCTTTTCTGGTTTTGGAGCTCTTGTTTCTAATTGTTGAATTAGTTCATTTACTTGTTGTTGTTGTCGTTATGTGCTGTCGAGTCGTTTTTGACTCATAGCGACCCTATGCACAACAGCCCTGAACCCTGCTCTCTCCTGTGCCAACCACACTGCCTCTGACACACCCATCCTGATTACCCCAGTCACCGAATCAATCCATCTCATAGAGGGTCTTCCCCTCCTGTGTTGTCCTTCCACCCTCCCAAGCATGATGTCCCTCTTCAAGGACCTGTCCCTCCTTGCAACGTGTCCAAAGTATGTCAGATGAAGCCCCAGAATCCTTGCCTCTAAAGAGTAGCTTGGTTTAATCCTCTCCAAGATTAATCTGTTTGTTTTCCTGGCAGTCCATGGTACATTCAGTACTCTTCTCCAGCACCACAGCTCAAAAGCATCC
>NW_006399778.1:6706328-6727885 GCF_000299155.1 Elephantulus edwardii | reverse complement strand
AAAAAGCCCCGAATAAGCAAAGCACTCCTTAAGAATAGAAGAACGGTAGGAGGTATCTGACTACTGCCTCTTGGTCCAAGTACAGGTTTCACATTAGCACAATTAAATGTTCTGGGATTCATCTAAAAAGTATCTGTTGTTGCTATGTGCCATTGAGTCTCCTTTGCCTCATAACGACCCTATATACATTAGCTCTGAATTCTGCCCTATATTGAGCTAATCTTATCATCTCTGACAGACATAATCCCATTTCTTAGTCACTGAGTCAATTAATCTCATCATGGATCTTTCTCCCCTGCATTGTTCCTCTACCTTTCCAAGTGTAATGTTCATCTCCAAGGACTGTTTCTTCCTGGTCACGAGCCTAAAGTATGTGAGACAGAGCTTCAAAATCTTTGCCTCCAGGTAGCAGCCTGGTTTCACCCTCTCCAGGACAGAACTGTTTATTCTCCTGGCAGTCCATGGTATGTTCAACACTCTTCTCCAGAACCACAGCTCAAAGGCATCAATCCTTTTTCTATTATCCTTAGTTGTCCAGCTCTTGGATGCATAGCAAGTAATTGTGAAGACCATGACCTGGATCAGGTGCACCTTAGTCTCAAGACTTACACTATTGCCCTTTAGTACTCTTTGAGAGGTCCCTGATAGCAGACTTTTCCAATGCAACTTGTCTTTTGATTTCCTGACTGCTGGTGCCAAGACTTTGATTGTGGAACCATGCAAGCTGAAGTTTTTACCCATTTCAATCTCTTCTCTGTATGTTATGAAGCTGCCAATTGGCTCAGTGGTGACAATTTTTGTTTTCTTGATGATGAACTTCAATTCATATTGAAGGCTTTAGTTCTCGACTTTCTGTAGCAAGGGCTTCAGGGCCTCCTTAGTTTCAGCAAGCAAGGTTGTGTCATCTGCACAATGCAGGTTGTTGATGAGTCTTCTTCCAATCCTGATACCACAAACTTCCTCATAAAGTCCAGCCTCCAAAATTATCTGTTCTTCATATAGATTGTAAAGGTATGGGTATAGGATGCATCTTTGTTGCACATCTTTCATGATCCTGAACCATGCGGTGTTTCCCTGCTTTGTTCTGACTACTTTTTCCTGGTTCAAGTTTAGGTTTCACATGAGCACCATTAAGTGTTCTGGGATACCCATTCTTTTCAGGATTAGTCATAATTTGTTATGATCCACATAGTCCAATACCTTTGTATAGTCAATGGAACACAGATAGACATTCTTCTGCTTCTCTCTGCTTTCGGTCAAGATCATCTAATGCTGGTATGATATCCCTAGTGCTACAGTCTCAACAAATATCTAGAGACAGAAAAATACCTCTGTGGACTGAATTTCTGATTTCATTATCATATACTGACAAGAGACTAAATCCAGAGTACTGAAATGCGACAGTGTCAGTCTAGAGACTAAGGTGTGCCTAATTCAGGCCATGGTCTTCACAATTACTTGCTATGTATTAGAGAGCTGGAGAGTGACTAAGAATGACAGAAGAAGAATCCTTCAAGTTGTGGTGTTAGAGGAGAGTCTTAACATACCATGGACCATCAAGAAAACAAGTCTGTCATGGAGAGGGTGAAACCAAGTTTATCTTTCCCCATTTCTTTAGTAGATAAGGGACTTGTTGTTATGTGCCATTGAGTAGCCTGTGACTTGTAGTGATCCTATGCACAATAACTCTGAACCTTGTACTATCCTGAGCCAGACTCACTGATTCTGACACACCTGACCTCATTACTACCCCAGTTACTGTGTCATTCCCTCTCATCCAGGGTCTTCCTCTCCTACACTGTTCCTGCACCCATTCAAGTATGATGTCCCTCTCCAACGACTGGTCCCTCCTGGCAACATCCCCAAAATATGTGAGACAGAGCTTCAAAATTTTTGCCTCCAAGGAGAAACTTGGTTTCACCCTCCTCAGCATAGACCTGTTTGTTTTCTTGGCCATCTATGGTATTTTCAATACTCTTCTCAAGCACCACAATTCATAGGCACCAATTCTTCTTCTGTCATTCTTAGTCATTATCCAGCATCTTTGCCTCCAAGGAGAAACTTGGTTTCACCCTCCTCAGCATAGACCTGTTTGTTTTCTTGGCCATCTATGGTATTTTCAATACTCTTCTCAAGCACCACAATTCATAGGCACCAATTCTTCTTCTGTCATTCTTAGTCATTATCCAGCTCTCTGATACATAGTGAGTAATTGTGAAGACCATGGCCTAGATCAGGTGCACCTTAGTCTCTAGATTAACATTGTTGCTCTTTAGCACTCTAGAGAAGTCCCTGACAGCTGATTTCCCTAATGTGATTGATCTTTTGATTTCCTGACTGCTGGTGCCAAGTGTGTTGATTGTAGAGCCAAGCAAGCTAAAATTTTTAACAATCTCAGTCTCTTCTCCATCTATCATGGCACTGCCCAGTGGTGGGAATCTTTGTTTTTTGGTATTGAGCTTCAATTCATATTGAAGACTACAGTCTTTTCCCTTCTGCAGCAAAAGCTTCTGGTCCTCCTCAGTTTCTGCAAGCAAGGTTCTGTCATCTGCATAATGTAGGTTGTTGATGAATCTTCCTACACTCCTGATACCACATTATGCCACAGACAAGGTCTTTGGGGTGACTTATTTCTCCTCATGTGAGTTTCACTAAATTGTGCCTTTTAGAGTGTACAGGAAATCCTAAAAAACCCTCAAAATGGCTACATTTATGCTAAACTAGTTCTTATTAGACTTGTTCTTCTATTATCTTCCTGTACTGCAAGCTGACCTTTTCTCTAGTGTTTTTAGCCATGCTTAAAGAACAAGATACAGATCAAGCAGATGATTTTTTTTCTCAGACTAACCATTGTATATTGTTAGCATTTTCTATCAACCTAGGCAACCTTTAATTTTTAACTTAACTACATATTCGGAGTTTGTTTGTGTAAGGGTATTAAGTAATTGGCTATTTCCTCCTACCACCAGCAGAATCTTTTTCCTAGTTGGCTTCTGTCGGATCCTTGCAGTATTGCTCTCCAGGTCAGAGCTTATGAACTGAGGTGGACCTGAAGCTCTTGCTGCAGAAGATCAAGGACTGTGGTCTTCAATATGATTGAAGCTCAACATGAAGAAGACAAAGATTCTCAGCACTGAGCCAATTGTCAGCTCCATGATGTATGGAGAAGAGATTGATGTTGTTAACAGTTACAGCTTGCTTGGCTCCACAATCAACATTCTTGGCACTGGCAGTCAGGAAATCAAAAGATGAATTGCACAATGATGTCAGTCTAGAGACTAAGGTGTGCCTTATCCAGTCCATGGTCTTTGCAATTACTTACTATGCATCAGAGAGCTGGATAATGACAAAGGATAATAGAAGAAAAAGCAATGTCTTTGAGTTGTGGTGCTGGAGAAAAGTCTTGAACATATCATGGACTACCAAGAAAACAAATAGGTCTGTCTTGGAGAGGGTGAAAACAAGTTTCTCCTTGGAGGCTAGGATTTTGAAGCTTTGTCTCACATACTTTGGGCATGTGGCCGTGAGGGACTGATCCTTGAAGAAGGACATCATGCTCGGAAGGGTGGAGGAACAGCTCAGTAGAGGAAGACTCCAGATGAGATAAATTGATATAGTAACTAGGGCAATGGAGATAGGTGTATTGGCATCAATGAGACAGGCTCAGGACAGGGCAGGCTTCAGAGCTGTGTACAAAGGGTTGCTATGAGTCGCAGGCAACTTGATGGCACATAACAACAACAACAACAAACTAAAACTAATCCACCAGCTACTCCATAGAAGATGGGCAATCTCCTCTCGTGTGATTTATTGCCTCTGAAAACTTGCTAGAGGTTCAATTATGGGTTGGTACTGACTTCATGGTACACAACATCATCTTTTAGTCTGTCTCTGGGATAATTTTTCAGTCCATTTGTGAACACAAAGCTTGAAAGAACTTCTCTCTGTTGAGTAAACCGCAGAACAGAGAATGAATCCATTTTACTTAAGTTATTAAATGTGAGGCATGGAGTTGTTCATTCATGTAATTGTTGCCAGCTGTCACCTGGGTACCCTGGCTCATGGCAATTCCACACACCTTCAGATTGGACTCTTGTGATCCATAGTGTTTTCACCAGATGATTTTCAGAAACAGATCATCAGGCTTCCCTTTGTCCTTTCAAGGTTGGTGATTCAAACCCACCAGCAGCTGGGTGGGAGAAAATATCTAGAAATCTGCTTCTGTAAAGATTGCAATTCAGAACGCACAATGGGGCAGTTTACTTTGCCATACGGGCCTGTGTAAGTTAGAAGTGACAACACACACAGCATCATCCTTCTAACATTCACAAGCTCAGTAGTGATGGCCCCTCTTTTCCTTACTGGTGTTAATAATTTCTGTTTTTTCTCTTTTCTTCTTAACTGAACTGGAAGTTCATCAACTTTATTGATATTTTCAAAGGACTAGATTTTAGTTCCACTGATTCCCTACCCCTGCTCCCCATTCTTTTCGTCTTCTCAGTCGCACTGATTCTGTTCTGATCTCCAGTATTTCTGTGCTTTTGCTTCCTTTCAGCTTCTGTTGCTCGTCTTTCTCCGGTTTTCTCAGATGGAGGCTTACTTAGGTTGCTGGTTTTGGGTCTTCTTTGTAGGTATTGTTTATGGATGTGTGAGGTTTCTCTGGAGAGACCCTGGGGACACAAGCTTCCCTCTGGATACCTTTCAGGGGCTGAGGCCTCTCCTTGCTAGTTTTCACAGAGCTTGGCAAGCACCCAGTCACCCCGCCCTGAGCCCTGCACCACATTCCACTGGCTTTATTTGTATGCCTGGAGCCCTGCCAGGGCTGGGCCTGAGAGAGGTTGCCATGGTGATTTCCCCACTCTTTGCAGATTTGAACTTCATCAAGGAAGTTGCCCTTGGACTTGAAATAGTTGGGGCCTGTTCTCAGCTCAAGGGAGAATGAACTTTGCCTTGGTGAACTGAGTCAGGGAACCTTATTCTTTTACCTTCCCAAACACACAAAATAGACTTTGAGAAGATTGTCTAGGATGTATGTGGTCTGGTGAGTCTCTCCCCTAGCTTATTATGACTGGAGTTATCTTTGCTTAGCATACTAGGATAGCCCTTTTTTTGTTTTGTTATGTTCCAGTTGTGTTCAGAGATAAAATTTGCCTCTGAGAGCCTTCCTGAAATAAAGAATTTTTTAAAAGCTCATCTTTATTGAGAGATTTCAAACCCAGAAAGGTATCAGTTCCCCTGAGTCAATTCCAATTAATAGTGACCTTCTGTCAGGTTTGCAAAATGATGGATTGAAATGGGGGGGAGTAGAGACCTAGTAGCCTAGAGGGTAGGGAGTTGCACTGCCAACACCAAGATAGGGGGTTTGAATCCACTAGCTGCTCTGCAGGAGAATGATGAGGAATTTCCTTGCATGTGATTTACAGGTTCTGAAAACCTGCAGGGAGCTCAGCTATGAGATGGTTCTCACTCACTCGACAGCAAGGAATAACAACAACAAATTGAAATGGGATGAAACGGTCTATCTTCTTTTCTGGGAAGCTGGTGGATTTGATCAGAGACACTAGCTTTTGATTAACAATAGGAAGCCCTGTGAACTGTGCCACCAGAGTGTTACTCATCAAAACACCCATTTTAAGTGTATTGTTCAATGACTTGGATGATACCTGTTGTTGTTAGCTGCCATCTATTTGGCCCCTGATTTGTGGTGACCTCGTGCACAATGCAACAGAACTCTACCTGGTTCTGCATTGTCTTGTGATAGGTTGTCACCCATAGGGTTTTCATGGTTGATTTTCTTGGAAGTAGATCACAAGCCTTTCATCTCAGTCTGTCTTACAGTCCAGGTGCTCCACTGAAGCCTGCGCAGCATCACAGTGAAGCACAAACATACGTTGGCTTACCTCTGGTTAACTGAGGTTGGGTGGGCACTGCGGACCTTGGAGCCTACCCCTGTCAGCTTCTTAAATTCACCAAGGCTGAAGTAAATCAATAGTCTTTGTTGTTGTAGAAGGCACTGGTAGCCTTGAGGGTAAAGAATTGTGCTGCCAAACCAAGCAAAAGTTGTTCGAATTACCAATTGTTCCTGGGAGAAAGGTGGGTGATTTTTAGCCTCCTGTGTAATTTACAGCCTCTGAAGACCCACTGGAGGGTCAGTTATGAGTGTTTTGACTCCATGGCAAAGACTTTACTGTTCTTGGTTATGTGCCGTCAAGTGGACGATGACTCATCTTGTTGTTGTTGTTGCTTTGTGCCATCGAGTCGCCTGCAACTCATAGCAACCCTATGTACAAAAGCCCTAAACTCTGCTCTATTCTGTGCCAATCTCATTGTCTCTGACACACCTACCCCCATAACCCAAATCACTGAATCAATCCATCTCATAGAGGGTCTTCCTCTCCTGCACTGTCCTTCCACCCTCCCAAGCATCCCTCTCCAAGGACTGGTCTCTCCCTGCAACATGTCCAAAGGATGTCAGATGAAGCTTCAGAATCTTTGCCTCCAAGGAGCAGCCTGACTTCATTCTCTCCAGGACAAAATTGTTCATTCTCTTAGAAGTCCATTGTATATTAACTACTTTTCTCCAATACCACAGCTAAAAGGCATTAATTCTCCTTCTATTGTCCCTAGTCATTGTTAAGCTCTCTGATGCATAACAAGTGATTGTAATGACCATGGCATGTATCTGGAGCACTTTAGTCTTTAAACTGACATCGTTGCTCTTCAGCACTTTAGAGAGATCTCTAATCAGAGACTTTCCCCTTGCAATACATCTTTTAATATCCTGGCTGCTGGTGCCAAGAGTGTTGAATGTGGAGCCAAACAAACTAAAACTGTGAACAATCTCAATCTCTTTACCATCCATCATGATGCTGCCAATCAGCCCAGTGGTGAGAATCTTTGTTTTCTTGATATTGGGCCTCAATCCATACTGAAGGCTGCAGTCCCTGACCTTCTGAGCAGGCTCTTCAGGTCCTCCTCAGTTTCAGCAAGCAGGATTGTGTCATCTGCATTAATGCAGATTGTTGATGAGTCTTCCTCCAATCCTGATGCCACAATTCTCCTCATATAGCCCAACCTCCCAGATAATCTGTTCTGCATGCAGGTTGAAAAGGTATGGAGATAGGACACATCCCTGGTGTACACCCTTCCTAATTTTGAACCATGCAGTGTTTCCTTGCTCTGTTCTGATGACTGCCTCTTGGTCCAAGTATAGATTTTGCTTTAGCACAATCAAGTGTTTTGGTATTCCCATTCTTCTCAGAGTCAGCCACAGTTTCTTGTGATCCACACAGTCAAACGCCTTTGCATAATCAGTGAAACACAGATAAACATTCCTCTGGTACTCTCTGCTTTCAACTAAGATGCATCTAATATCAGCTACAATATCCCTAGTACCACGACCCCTTCTAAACTCAGACTGCACTCTGGCAGTTTTCTGTTGATGTGCTGTTCCAGTCATTTTTGGATGATCTTCAGCAGAGTCTTGCTTGCATGTGATTAAAATGATATTGTTCAATAATTTCCATACTCTGTCAGATCACCTGTTTTTGGAATGGAAACAAATATAGATCTCTTCTAGTCAGTTGGCCAAGTGGTTGTCCTCCAGGTTTCTTGGCACAACTTGATGAGCAAATCCAGGGCAGCAACTGTTAGTTGAAATATGTCAGTTGGTATACCAGCAATTCCTGGGGCCATATTTTTAGCTAATTCTTTCAAAACAGTTTGAACTTCTTCCTTCATCACCACAGGCTTTTGCTCCTATGTTGTTTCATGAAATTGCATCCCTATAATCAACAGACCTGAAACTTGCCCAATCTTGTCCCATCTTCACAACCTCAGACATGTTCAAGCCTGTGGTTGTCATCACTGTGTCGATCCATCTCACGGGGTCTTCCTCTGACCTCTACTATTCCTAGCAGGATGTCTTTTCCCAAGGACTGGCCCCTCCTAACAATATATCCCAAGTATGTGAGATGAAATTTCTCCATCCTTGCCTCTAAGGAGCAACCCACCTTGTACTTATTCTTTTGGTAATTCATGGGATATTTAGAACTTTTCACCAACATCATAATTCAAAGGTGTCCTTTATCTTGTTGTTCAGTGTCATTGAGATGACTACAACTTATAGGAAACCTATGAATGACAGATCTAAACTGTCATATCCTGTGGCGTCCTCATGATTTCTGGTCATGAGCCCATTGTTACAGGCACCGTCCCAGTCCATCTTGTTGTAGTTCTTCCTCTTTCCCTGATACTCGACCTTTCCTAGCATGATGTCCTTTTCCAAGGACTGGCCCCTCCTTGGAACATTCCTAAAGGATGGGAGACTAAGTTTCAGCATATTTACTTCTGAGGAGTGCCTTGGTTATTTCAAGACAGATTTGTTTGTTCTTTTAGCAGTCCATGGGATATTCAGTATTCTTCTCCAACACCACAATTCAAAGGCATCCATTCTGCTTCTGCCATCTTTATTCATTGTTCCACATTCAGATGTCTAGGAAGTAATTGAAAAGGCCATAGTGTGGATCATTGCTAGCCTTCAATGTTATGCAGTGAGAGTTCCAAGTCCTCTTCACTTTCAGGAAGCAAGAATTGTGTCATCTGTGTAACACAATTATTGATTAGTCTTCCTCCAATCTTAATGTCATTTTCTTCTCCACAGTCCAGCTTCTTGAATGGCTAATGTTCTGAGCTGTTGAAGAACAAGTAAGAGGTTTGAATCAACTCAGAGTTACTTTAGAAGAAAGGCCTGAAATAGTCTACTTTTGAAAAATCAGCCAATGAAGAAATACTACGGATCACAGTTCTACCTTGACACATATGAAGTCATCCTGAATTGCCATCCCTAAAGGAAGGGGTATAAGAGAGACTTAAAAAAAAACATTCCACACTCACCCACAAGCCAAACAAGAGAGCCTAACTTCCAGAGTCCAGCTGCTTCACCCAGTCTCTAAACTGAAGACAAGGGTCTGGCCTTAAATACAGAGGCCCTCCACAAGGTCTTGTTGGACTGGATGAAGCGATTGGACTCTGAAAGATGGGGTATCTTGTTTTGGTTGAGGGTTGATGTGGACTGTTTAGTTGTTTGGTTTTTTTTGCTTTTGTTTTTTTAAGCCTCTTGTTTAGAGTCAACAAGACCTTGTGGAGGGTCCTTGCAATTAAAAGTCAGTTGGGCCCTCGGGCATAGTTTATTATATTTTTGAGGAACGTTCTTCTAAGTGATACAGCACTCTTCTGCTAATTTGCTGTACTGAGATAATCTGGGTTTGCTGTGATGCTGAATGTTGTGGCATTGGAGAGTCAAATGCTGTAACAGTTGCCCATGGTGGACAGTGTCTGGGGGAGCTCCCAGTTTAAGACAGGTTTGGAAGCAGGAGTGGCATTAACTTCCTAAACAAGATACCTCTGGAAACTCTATGAACTTAGAGAAATTATGATAGTAAAGCTTCAGGTCTTTTTGTTCATAGGGCCGCTATGAGTAGTGCTCGACTCAATGGCAACCCAAACCAACAATGTATAATACACCAAACTGTGTATAATACATGAAAGTATGTCCAATACATCAACTTGGGAACAGTATTCCAAATTGTGCACAATACACCAAATCATGTACAGTACACAAAATTGTGTACAATACACAAACTTCACTATGGCCAGGGATTAGGAGGTCCTCATGCCAGTAGATCAAACATGCACTTTAATAGCAGTTCCCCTGGCGGCCTTTCTTCTTCTCAGAGGTCATATTCTCCATGAAATAGGGAAGCCAACAACAAAGTAAGGGGTAAACTTTGACTCTTCCCCACTATATAGTTATTATTGTTGTCAAATGCCACCCAGTCTAGTATGACACTTTGTCCTGTCCTATACCATCCTTATCATGCTGCACACCATTGAGCCCATTGCTGCAGACACTGTATCAATCTTGATGAGAGTCTGTCCCTCCTTCTCTGACCTTCCACCTTTCCAAGCATGATGTCCCTTTCTAAGGAATAGCCTCTCCAAAAAACAGGTTAAAAGTATGTGAGATGAGGCTTCACCATGCCTCCAAGGAGCACTCTGGTTGTACTTATCCAAGACATATCCATTTGTTCTTTTGAGAGTCTATGGGATATTCAGATATTTCCCAACACAACTCAAATATGTCCATTCCTTTTCTGTCATTCTTATTAATTGTTGAGCTCTCAGATGCATAGCAGGTCATTAGAAAGACTGTGGCCTAAGGCAGGCACACCTTCGTCTTTTAACTGACATCATTGCTCTTCAGGACTTTAGAAAGATTTCTGACAGCGAATTTTCCCAGCTATATATCTCCTGATCTCCTGACTACTAGTACCAAAAGTGTTGCTTGTGGGTCTAAGCAAGGTGATATTGTTTACAATTTCAATCTTTTCTCCATCTATTATGATGTTGCCTATTTGTCTAGTGGTGGATTTTTGTTTTCTTTCTTGGGTATGTTTGATTTTTTTTTACATATTTTATTAATATTTTTATCAGTCACATTCCTGTGTTTCATGTATGTACACTGTGTTTTATACAATCTTTCCTTTACATTATATTTTGTTATATACATCATGGGGCTTTTCCCTTTACAATCATCTTACTATAAAAGTGTGTGAGCTAGCTACTTTGTGCCTCATGCCCTAATATCCCCCTTTTAGATTTTTCCCATCCCTATCAAACCAGTGCTCTGATGGAATAAGCATGCCCATTTTGCTGAAGAATCCTCTGTTCAACTTGGAAACTTTGAACATCCACATCGACAAGCAAAGTCCAATTCAGAGCAAGCCATCAGGTTGCAGCAATTAGGCATCATCTCTAAGCTCAGGAGTCCACACTTCTCCTTTCATTCCAGACCTGTTTGTCTCATAACTCAGCGCTGGACACCACGTGGGGTCAAGTCAACAATCCAGGGGTCCTCATGACTCCCTGCTCCTCAATCCAACAACCCTTCCTTAAACATGTACACATCTGTGCATTCTCGGTGGGCAGCACTGAAGGAACACGTCCAAGCTCAGTCTGCTTCTCCATTGTTGTATTCCTCCCACTTCCACTCCTGTGGATCCAGGTGATCAATATGAGTGAGCCCATTCCAGCCTTAACAGTGGCCTCTGCCAGAAGCCAGAGTTTGATTCCATTTTAAAAAAGCAGTCTCTTCCTTTCCTTTCTCCTTTCCCCTTCTCTCCTATCCTGCTTGCCTTCTTTTGGATAAAAATATCTTCAATCAAAAGTCCAATGTGGGTCCACAAAGTCAATCAAATGCAAGTCTTTTCAGAGTACTGAGCAGGACTCAATCTTTCCCCTGAACCACTACCAGATTCCAATACCCACTACGAGGTTCCACTTTTAACAAACTTCTCTCTAGGACACATCTTTCCTTTTCATACTTCCAATCAAGTACTGGCCAAAGGCAAAATTACATGCTTCCTAAATCTACAATACCCACTATTCATGTATAGCATACGCTTTTTTATCCCCTTCCACTTCTTAAAAGTTGATTTGCATATAACCACCTATGTGGACTGCATTTTAAGCATGAACATTTTGCCCCACACAATCCCTGATACACATGTACTTCATACAATTAACTACCATAACATCTCTCCACATCTGTTATCACTCTGTCCCTGAAAGACCCCACTTCAACTCCCCCTCACCAACTTCTACCAGTCCAGTGATCATCTCTCCTTCCACCTTTTCTATCCCTCCATTCCCCCTCTTTATTGTTTTCATGCAGTCATTCCTTTATATTGTTTCATTCATATAAATTGTGTGATATAGCCTTTTATTTATATTGTGCTTCATAGTCATGAAAATGTATTGTGTTTTATATATTTAATTACCACTGATCTGTGCTTATTACACTGTCCCTTCAAGTACCATTTGAATCATTCTTATTCCTTCATTTCCCTCCTCACAATCTGCCCACTAAAATCTGTTATCCTAGTGATTTCTACCCTTTCTGTTTTTTTCTGTTCTCTTCCCCATCTCTGGTGGCCTAATTGCAAGAAGCTGTACCACAAACTCAAAGGCACACAGCCTAAAGGAGAAAGACCCCCAATCTCTTCCTGTGTAACTCACTAACTCTGAAAACCCACATTGGTCAACTTCAACTCCAGTACAAAACCAACTAATTATCATCTTATTTTAAAGATAATGGTCTTATGCAGTATTTGTCTTTATGAGACTGAGCTAATCTAGTCAGCATAAGCTCTCTAGATTCTTCCATGTAATACAGTATCTTACAAAACCATTATTCCTTAGTGCTACATAGTATTCTACTGTATGAATGTACCACATTTTCTCAATCTGTTTGTTTTTTGATAGATATTTGAATTGGTTCCATTTTCTTGCTATTATGAATAATGTTTTAAATTTTTGTTTTCTTGATGCTGATATGTAATTCATATTGAAGGCTGTAGGCTTTGGTCCTCTGAAGCAAGCACTTCAGTTCCTCCTCACTTTCAACAAACAAGGTTGCATCATCTGCATAATACAGACAAATTAGTTGATAGATAGCTGATTGATTTCCATTATTTAACATGATATGATTTATAAGATATCTTTAAAAATTTTTATTTTATTAATTTTAATGAACATTTACAGAGATTTTGGATTTCCATTCATTAATTGTTGCACTTTTGTCCCTGCCCAGCCCTCCCCACCAGTTCACTCCTCTCTTTGAAAAGTGAAAGAAAAGATACATTTTTTTATTGTGTTATTGAGAACATATACCAATTCAGCAGTCTCTTCGAGTACATTTCAGAAGCGTTGATCACATTCTTCTAGTTGTGCAACAATTGTTAATCTCCTTTTCTGAGTTAGTCATCTTTCATTAACATAAACTTCTGTTTCCTAACTCACTCACAGTAGCCTGTGTGTTTATCAATGGCAAATCTAAAATGACCATTCACTATTACTAATGCCATCTGCTGGTGGAGGAAAGAATTAACATTCTTTAGGTTTTCATTTCTGTGAAACTGTGAAAATTGAAATTAAAGTGGGAAAACTTTGCAATAGATAATTGTCCTATGACTTTGGAAATAACCAATTATACATAGTAGACATCTTTCCTGATTATATAGACCTGCTTCATTCTTTTAATACTCAAACTCAACTCACTGCTTTTGAGTATGTTCTGATCTGTTATTGCTGTCACTGAGTCAAGGGCAGCTCATAGCGACCCTATGAACAACATCAGAATCCTGTCCTATCCTGTGCTATCCTAAAAAGCTTTGACACACTTGAGCCTATTGCTGCAATTACTGTGTGAATCCATCTCATTGAGAGTCTTTTGCAGATCCTCCACCTTTCCAATCATGATGTCTTACTCAAAGGAATATCCTCTCTTAGCAACTTGCCCAACATATAGGAAATGAAGCTTTATCATCCTTGCCTCAAAGGGAGCACCCTGGCTGCACCCTCTCCAAGACATACTTGTTCATTCTTATGACAATCAGCAGTACTCTTCTCCAACACCATAAGTGTTGTTGTTGATTGCTGTTGAGTTGACCATGACTCATAACAATCTTATGAACAAAAGGCCTGAAGCCTTTCTATAACTATTTTCATTTATCAAAGTTCATAGAGTTTCCAGAGGTATGTTGTTTAGGAAGTGGAGGCCACTTCTTCTGTCATTCTTGTTCATTGTTCAGCTCTCAGATGCATGGCAAGCAACCCACAAGATAATGGCCTGAAGTAGGTATGCCTTACTCTCAAACTACATCATTGTTCCTTAATAATTTGGAGAGGTCCTTGTCTATAGATTTTCAGTGCAGTATGTCTACTGAGCTCCTGAAGGCTGGTGCCAAGGGTGTTGATTATGAATCCAAGCAAGATTCAGTCCTTGACAGGTTCAATCTTTTCCCTATCTATCATGACGTTGCCTGTTGATTCGGTAGTGTGAATTTTTGTTTTCTTGATGGTTGAGAAGTAATCCATATTGACAGCTGTTGTCTTTGATCTTCTGCAGCAAGTGATTCAAGTCCTCCTCACTTTCAGCAAGCAAAGTTGTGTCATCTGCATAATGTAGGTTATTAATCAGTCTTCCTCTGATTCTGATGCCACATTCTTCTTCATAGAGTTTAGCTTCTCAAATAATTTGCTCATCAGACAGATTGAATAGATATAGAAAGAGGATACAATCATGATGTACATCCTTATTAATTTTAAACCATGTAGTGTTCCCTTGCTCTGTTCACACAACAGCTTCTTGATCTAGGTATAGGTTTTACATGAGCACAATTAAGTGTTCTAGGACTCCCATTCTTCTCAATGTTAGCCATAATTTGTTATGATCTATACAGTCAAATGCCTTTACATAGTCGATAAAGCATCAATAGACATTCTTCTGGTATCCTTTATTTTCAGCTAGGATCTATCTGACATCAATAATGATATCCCTAGTACCACTGTGTTGTTGTTGCTATGGGCTTTTGAGTTGCCTGCAACTCATAGTGACCCTATGTACAACAGCCCTAAACCCTGTTCTAGCCTAAGCCAATCTTATTGTCTCTGATACACCTACTACAATTACCCCAGTCACTGAATCAATCCATCTCATCCAGGGTCTTCCTCTCTTGTACTGTCCCTCCACCCTGACAAGCATGATATCCCTGTCCAAGGACTGGTCCTGCCTTGCAACATGTCCAAAGTATGTTAGATAAAGCTTCAGAATCCTTGCTTCTAAGAGCAACCTGGCTTCACCCTCTCCAAGACTTACCTGTTTGTTCTCTTAGCAGTCCATAGTATATAATACTCTTCTCTAGCACCACAGCTCAAAGGCATCAATTCTCCTTCTATCATCCCTAGGCATTGTCTAGCTTTCTAATGCATAGCAAGTAATTGCAAAGACCATGGGCTGTATTAGGCATACTTTACTCTCAAGACTGACATTGTTGCTTTTTAGCACTTTGGAGGGGTCTCTGACAGCAGATTTTCCCAATGCAATTAATCTTTTAATTTCCTGGCTGCTGATACCAAGAATGTTGATTGTAGAGCCAAGCAAACTATAGCTGTTGACAATTTCAGTATCTTCACCATCCATCATGATGCTGCAAATCAGCCCAGTGGTGAGAATCTTTTTCTTGATATTGAGCTTCAATCCATATTGAAAGCTGCAGTCCTTGACCTTCTGCAGTAAGCGTTTCAGGTCCTCCTCAGTTTCAGAAAGTAGGGTGTGTCATCTGCATAATGTAGATTGTTGATGAGTCTTCCTCCAATCCATTTCTCCTCATAGATCCCAGTCTCTCAGATAATCTGTTCTGCATAAAGTTTGAAAAGATATGGGGCTAGGACACATCCCTGGCGTGTACCCTTCCCAATTTTGGACCATGAAGTGTTCCCTTGCTCCATTCTGACAGCTGTCTCCTGGTGCAAATATAGCTTTCATGTAAGCACAATCCAGTGTTCTGGGATTCCTATTCTTCTCAGAGTCAGCCACAGTTTGTTGTGATCCCTTTTAAATCTTAATTGAGCTTCTGAAAGTTCCCTATCTATGTACTCTTCTGGCTGTTTTTGAATGATCTTCAGCATTATTTTGCTTACATGGGATATTAATGATATTATTTGATAATTTCCAAATTCTGTTGAATCAGCTTTCTTGGGAATTGGAACAAATAAGGACCTCTTCCAATCTGTTGGCTGGGCAACTGTCCTCCAAATTTTCTGACCTAGACTGGTGAGCATGTCCAGGGCTGTATCTGTTAGTTGAAACATGGCAATTGGTATCCCAATGATTTCTGGGGCTTTATTTTTTGCCAGTGCCTTCAATGTAGCGTGAACTTCTTCTTTCATTACCATCAGTTATTGATCTTATGATACTTCCTAAAGTATTTCAGTGTTGGGAAATTCTTTTCGGTATATTAACTCTGTATATTCCCTCCATCTTCTTTTCTTTTTTGAAATAAAATTTTATTTTAACTGTGATCTTAATGAACATTTACAGAGAAGTTAAAATTTCTTTCGATCCTTCCTGGATCATTCAAGATTCAATTTTTTTCCCTTGAGAATATACATTCACTTAGCTATATGAAGGATAATATTTCCTTCTGTCTTCAAAATCTCTTAACAGATGGCTTGTGGTACATCACATTCTGATTCAATGCTTATTCTTATTTCTTATACAAATCTTCTTTTTTTTATTTGTACAAGGGCTTTCTGAGTTGGGACTATATTTTGGTTTTTAGTTATATTTACTTATTATTATAATGTAGAGTCTTATATAACACTCCTTTTGCCCTGGAATAGGTGAAGATATAATAATTCTTAAGCCTGTCCTTAGGGATGCCATTGCTCGGTTCCAGGATTATCATTCATGCCTGTTATCTTTGTTTTGTGATGTGTTAGTTAAAGAGATTCTGGATTGTTGTCTTTCTAGCCCACCATTTTACCTGGAAGTTGGACCCCATTCTTTTTAAAACAGTATTTTTGGTAGCTCAGATGAGTCTGGGCTCCAGTGGCCAACCTGACTGGAAGGAAGGTGAATGACAGGTGGCTCCATATGAATTGGACCATGGGCTCCAACAGAACAGCAGGAGAGACCCTCTGAGCTCTAGTTGCTCCTAGAAAGAGCTCTGTCTTCACTTCCCTGACATCACTGGTAGGTGTGAATGAAGAGAGCTCAGAACTCTGTGGGTTACTGACAAGTGTCCCTCCTGTCTCACATTCCCAACACTCACAGGCTCACCACCATCATTCGCAATCATTAGATCAAGCCCATCATGTCCTTTATCAATGATATAAAACACCTCAAGAGATCAGGCTCTCACACCTCATGCCATAGCCTTCAGTTGTCAATCATTTTCTGGGCTGTGAGACAGCCAACAGATAACCACTGCCTATTGATTGCCTTTCTTTCTAGCTCAGAATTTTAAGGTTTTTCAAAGGTTCACACCACTCCTGGTTCACTGTATCTCCCTTTCTTGCTTTCTTTTTCTGTACAGAACATATCACTTTATAATAATTTGCAATATATAATATATACATATAATTCTTTGTTTAAGGGTTTCTTTCCATTGTGAGGGATGTAGTTGACTCAATGCCACCGAACAAGAACAAAATATAAGCTAAAATATAAAATATAAGATCCACTAGATAGAAGATCCATGAGGACATAAAGTTTGATATCTTTGCTAATTACTATCCTCTCAGCACTTGGAACAAAGTCTCATATAGTAGGTGTTCAAAAAATACTTGCTCAGTGAATTTGGATTGATTTCCAAAGGGACAAAAGGCTAGATGAAGGGGAAAATAGATGCTCTTTTGTGCCTCTTGGATGATAAAGAGTGTTATAGAAGCATGAAAATATTAGGATAACTGCATGGCTAACTTCCTCATCTTTTTAAAGTTTCTGCTTGAGTACTGTTTTCTCATTGAGACTGGCTTGATCACCCTCTTTAAAACTGTAACACACCCAACACCCCTGATTCTCCTTGTCTTGCTCTGTTTCTACTTGTACCCCAGCATGCTTATCACTTTCTAACATAATTTGTCTATTATTGTGTCATATATGTGTTTCAGCTCCAAATGACCCTCCCACACTCTTCTTAGAGAAAAGCTGAAACTCTGCAAGCCATGTGCTTTGTGTTGCCAGCTGGCTCCCTGTTAGGTTCTGTAATAGTTGATGCTAGAGGAAGGCTGCAGAGATGGGGGAGGAAGAAAGAACTTGCCTCTTCCAATTTGCTTGCTTTCCCCACATGCCGCCTCAGCAGTTCTTTCCCTGTAGTTGTAGCTGAATCACGTTTGCTTTTTGTTTTTTAACTCTTGAAGGAGCAGCTTCATTGCACCCACCTACAAGATACCAGCGGAGCGGGGTTCCTGCTTAGAAGTCTGAGTTTCACTTCTATTTTTTTGTTGCTGTGTGCCATCAAGTCAGAACTGACCCATACCTTCCAAGGGGTTTTCAGATGCAGTAAATTATACAATACAGGAAAAGATTGTTCTGGGACCCTCCTAAGTTTGTGCATGTTTTCATTTTTTCCACAGTTAATGTCCTTAATCTTGACTAGACTGTTGGGTATAAGTATAGGATCTATGAAAGAGATTCTCCCTTGAGCAAGAGATGAGCATTGGGAATTTCTAAGCTATAACCTGTGGTACCAGAAATATCATAGCTGGTGTCAGATGGATCCTGACTGAAAGCAGACAGTAACTGAAGAATATCTATTTGTGTTTTGTTGGCTATGCAAAGACATTTGATTGTGCAGATTATGGTGTTAGCCTAAAAGTTGGGTGGTTTTGTGTTTTGGTTTTTTTTTTCTTCAAAAAGCCATTACAGTTAGCCTCTTTGATCTCCATCTACCTTAACTACAAACACAAGGTCTTGCAATCAGCATAGTCTTGCAAACTATCAAAAGCTGTGGGACTAGTATAAGAAAAAGTGTCCTTTCCATACTGGGTGGCAAGGCTTGTGGCAAACAAGACTTATGGCAGCAAGACTTGAGGGAGACTGTGGCGAGGCTTTGGTGGCGAGACACTGATGATCTTGGTTGAGTGACTGTGGCATCGGTGTGGAGAAACTGTGACAAGGTGTAACCTGAGGCTTCTTAAACTTTTGCTGGCCATAGTTACAGGTTTTTGCTGTTTTTTGTTTTGTTTTGTTTTGTTTGTTTGTTTTATGCTTGAAGTAGAAACTGATTTACAACTGCGCTGAGGCAAACCTTGCTGAATTATTTGAATTTGACTGCTGAACTGGAACCAGAACCTAGACTAATTGAAGGATTGTGCCTTGAAACTTGGACTACAACTTGGACTTGCTTTGGGTTATATTCTTTGCTTCTCCCATTCTCCAACTTACTTCCTTAATACCTCAGTTTTAGTACCAACTATGAGTCTGTGATTCAACAGCAAATAAATGAAACTCTTCTTGCTGGTATGGCTCTGGAGGCACCACAGACCTGGGCTACAGGTTCTTTATCTACTTTCTGCTCTGGGGCAGTAAGGAGCTGTGTTATTTTTACTCATCTGGCCCATTCAGAGAGTTGTTCACAGCCCTGTGCCTCTATGTACTCTTTTTTCCTCTTTTGAAAAATTATGGCTAACATTGAGAGGAATGAGAATCCCAGAATACATAACTGTGCTTGTGTGAAATCTATACCTATACCTAGACCATGAAAGAGATTGCTGTGTGAACAAAGCAAGGAAATACTGTTGTTGTTAATTGCTGTTGAGTCGTAAGTGACTCATAGTGACCCTATGAACAAAATATCTGAACACTTGTATATCTTTCATCGTTTCTCCAAGTTCATAGGATTTCTGGAGGCAAGCTATTTTGGAAGAGGATGTCACTCCTGCTTCCAAGCTTGTTTTAATCAGGGAGCTCCACCAAACACTGACTATCATGGGTAACCATTATAGATGGTTAAAAATTAAGAAAGAAAAAAAAATTAAGAAAGGAGTGTATCAGAATTGTATCCTATCTCTACATCTAATTAATCGGTGTACTGAGCAAATTATTTGAGGAGCTAGACTCTATAAGGAAGAATATGGGATCAGGCTTGGAGGAAGACTCATAAATAACCTGCATCATACAGATGATACAATCTTGCTTGCTGAAAATGAGGACTTGAAGCACTTGCTGCAGAAGGCTAAACACTATAGTCTACAGTATGGATTGCATCTCAACATCAAGAAAACAAAGATTCTTAACACGGGATCTACAGTCAACATCATGATAGGTGGAGAAAAGATTGAAACTGTCAATGACTTTATCTTTCTTGGATCCACAATCAATACACTTGGAACTAACAGGAGATTAGGAGGAGTATTACACTGGCAAAGTCTGTAGTCATGAACGATGTTAGTTTGAGGACTAAGGTGTACTGATTCAGGTCTTGATCTTTCCAGTCACTTGCTGTAAATCTGAGAACTGGACAATGAATAAGGATGACTGAAGAATTGATATATTTGAAATTTGGTGTTGGAGAAGAGTACTGATTGGTCTGCCAAAAAACCCAAACAGATACATCTTAGAGAGGGTGCAGCTAGAGTGCCCCTTGGAGGCAAAGATGATAAAACTTCATCTCATATACTTTGGGCATGTTGCTGAGAAATTATTCCTTGGAGAGGGACATAATGCTTGGGAAGGTGGAGGGTTGGTGAAAGAGAAGAAGACTCTCAACCAGCTGGATTGACACAGTGACTGCAGGAATGGGCTTGGGTGTGTCAGAGATTGTGAGGATTACACTGGACAGGGAGGGTTCAGGTTTGTGGTTCATAGGGTTGCTATGAGTCATACTCAAAGAATTACAGGTAGACTTACCTCAGGCTGTCCTCCCCCAATAACAAGTGAGTGGCAGTATCTCTCCAACACTCATAGCAATTTCCCTTTCCCTCCTGTGTATCATAGTAGTTGAGATCCACAGATCTGCAGAGTTTCACAGATCTCGCTTTTCATCTGTCACTTATTTGCTGTACAATCTAGTACAAGTCTCCTCACTTCCTGAAGTCCCAGTTTCCTCATTTGTCTAAGATGGGCTAATGACACATAATGTCCTCTTCTAGTTCTCAATTTGTGATCCTAGGAAACCTATCCAGCTCTGGCTCATCTCCACTTCCTGTTACAAAAAAAAAAAGAGGGTCCAACAAGCAGTTTACTGGTTGTTGCTTTAATGTAATTCCCACCACGTTTATAACGATCTCCTAATGCTCAAACTGAGTACAAGATGCCATGATGGACAGGACAAAACTTCTGATCTCAAATAAATCAACCCTAAAAAAAGATAATATCTTAGTTTTGTGGTATTGGTATAAAAGAAACATCATAAAGTGTGTGCTAGATCGTAAAGTATTTGTATTTCTAATTTTCAAAAGAAATACCATACCAGTGTGTTTCTTCGTATGTACTTCTGTCTTTTTTTATTTTAATATTGTTATTTATGTGAAAGTTAACAGAACAAATTGGCTTTCCATTCAGCAACTCATACAGCGTACGTTTTGTGACGGATTAAATCCCTACATTGTAGCAGCACCCTTCACATTTGCACCCTGTATTTTCTGTTTTCATTTGTCCTTTTTTCCCCCCCTTCCTGCCTTTTGAAAATTTTATTCCTGAACAAATGCTGCCCTTTGATTTTGTAAGGTTGGTTGTTCTGAGGGACTGTACTGCTCCCTGGTATTATTGATCACCTTATAGGCTTAGCTATTATTTGGCCAGAAATTGAGTTCAATTCTAGCCTTTAAGGGTGACTAAACTTTCTGTGTTTAACTGATCTTTTTTCTTTAAACGCAGCAGTGATTATGTTTGAGACACACTCTACACTGATAGTATCATTAGTACAGCAAAGGAAACTCTATTCTTAAATGGGATTCGAACATATATTTTGGTGAGAAATATATATGTTACTCTTTAATGGGCCATGGAATAGGGCATCTTTTAATGTCGAGGTTTACATATGGAAATAATTTCTTTATGCTACAATTTTAAAAAGAATTATCTCATGATTGTTTTATTCAGATACACAAGATATTATTTTCTGCTTGCTCCTATTTATTTTTGTGAGTTAAAGAAAATGAAACAGAATGCATAGAGCTTAACATCCTGGGGATTAATACTGGATTGG
>NW_006399778.1:6702159-6705068 GCF_000299155.1 Elephantulus edwardii | reverse complement strand
GGGCTGTTGTGCATAGGGTCGCTATGAGTCGGAAACGACTGGACGGCACATAACAACAACAACAACAACAACAACACTTTGATCTATGTCTCAGTTATCTAATACTGCTAGAACTACCCCAAGTAGTTGCTTAAACAGATATTCTCTTATAGTTTGGGAGACTGTTGTTTTTAGGTGCCACTGAGTTGTTTACAACTATACACACCAAGTCTGAACTTCCCCCTATTCTGTACCATCCTCACAATCTCTGATATGCTTGAACCCATTGTTATGGTCACTATGTCAATACTTTTTGTTAAAAGTCTTCCTCTCTTTCACTGACCCTCCAACTTTTCCCAATAGTATGTACTTTTCCAAGGACTGGCCTCTTCTGACAAAGTACGTGAGATGAAGTTTCACTATCTTTGCCTCTAAGGAGCAACCCGTTTACACTTCCTCCAGAAGGACTTGTTTGTTCATCTGGAAGTCCATGGGATAATCAGTACTCTTCTACAACACCGCAACTTAAAAACATTCTGTCATCATTATTCCTTGTCTATCTTTCAGATGAATGGGAAGTAGTTGGAAAGATCATGGCTTGGATCACACCTTAGTCATTAAAGTTACATCCTTGATATTTAGAACTTTGGAGGAGTCCTTAACAGCAGATTTTCCTAATGCAACACCTCTCTTGATTTCTTGACTGTTGTTACCATGGGTGCTGATTGCGAATTTAAGTAAAATGAAATTGTGTTTACAACTTCAATCTTTTCTTCATCATAATGTTGCCTATTGGTCCAGTGGTGGGGATTTTTGTTTTCTTGATATTGAGATGCTGTTCACAGTGAAAGCTATATAGTCTTTGATCTTCTGCAGCAAATGTTTCAGATCTTCTTCACTTTCAAGTAAGATTGTGTCATCTGCATAATGCAGTTGGTTGATGAGTTTTCCTCCAAATATCAGGCCACATTCTTCTTCATATAGCCCAGTTTCATGAAGGAATTGCTCCGCATACAGATTGAGTAAGTATGAAGAAAGCATATCTCCCTGATTTTAAACCATGCAATGCTTGCTGTTCCCTTGCTGTTTGGACAACTGCTTTTTGGTCTAAATATAGGTTTTGCACGAGCACAGCTAAGTGTTCTGTGATCCCCATTCTTTTCAGTGTTAGCTATAATTTGTCATGATTCACACAGTC
The DNA here is from genome assembly GCF_000299155.1 of Elephantulus edwardii. Classification (NCBI taxonomy): domain Eukaryota; kingdom Metazoa; phylum Chordata; class Mammalia; order Macroscelidea; family Macroscelididae; genus Elephantulus; species Elephantulus edwardii. The sequence goes on along the minus strand of NW_006399778.1, from coordinate 6,703,891 downwards.
AATAATGTTGTTGAATAGCCACTAAAATATAAATAAACCTCTTTCTGGTATTCTCTGCTTTCAGCAAAGATCCATCTGACATCAGCAATTATATTCCTTGTTTCATGATCTCTTCTGAATCCAGCTTGAATTTCTGGCAGTTTTCTGTCAATTCTGAAATAACCTTCAGCAAGATTTTATGTGCATTGTAACAGTAATGATATTGTCTGATAATTTAAACATTTTGTTGCATCATCTTTTTTAAAAAATTGGAACAAATATGAATCTCTACCAATCAGTTGGCCAGGTACCTTTCTTCTGAATTTCTTAGCATAGACTAATAAGAACATCCATGACTATGTCTGTTCATTGAACGATGTAAATTGTTATTCCATAAATCCAAGGGTCCTTACTTTTTTGCCAATGCCTTCAATGTAGCTTAAATTTCTTCCTTCACTAGTATTGGTTCTTGATCCTATGCTACTTCCAGAAATGGTTCAGTATTGGTCAATTATTTTTGGTACAGTGACTTTATTCCTTCCATCTTCTTTTGATACTTCCTGTATCATTTAAGATTTTTTTTTCCCACTGAATACTTCAGTATTGTAAATCTAGGCTTAAATCTGTTTTAAGTTCTTTCAATTTGAAAGATGCAGAGTGTTTTTTTCCATTTTGATATTCTAATTCCAGTTCTTTGCACATTTTGTTATAATACTTGGCCTTGTCTTCTCAAGTTGCCCTTTGAAATATTCTGTTCATATTCTAGTACAGTTTTCAGAATCTCTTCTGACGTCTACTTTGCTCTTTTCTTTCTATCCTGTATTTGTGATGACATTTTGCTTTCTTCATGTATGATATTCTTGATGCCATTCCATAACTCATCTTGTCTTTGATCACTCATGTTCAATGCATCAGATTTATTTTTGAGATGGTTTTTAAATTCAAGAGGGATAGACTTGAGGTTGTATTTTGGTTCTTGAGGATTTAATTTTATTCAACTTTAATTTGAATTTCTATATGAGTAATTGATGATCTGTTCCACAGTCAGCCCCGACCTAGTTTTGACTGTTGACACTGAACTTCATTGATTCTCCTTTTCCACAGATGTAGTCATTCTGATTCAGGTGAGGTCACAACTTATGATTTTAAAGAAAGTATTTGCAATGCATAAATTATTAAATGTATACAATCCAAGCACTCAATTTCCTGTCTCATTTCTGTCACCAAATCTGTATTTTGTGACTACCAGTCTTTCTTTATTTCCAACTTTTGAATTCCAGTCACTAAATAATTCAGTTTGGAAGTCATCTGCAGGAGTCGGATTTTACAGTGGCTTGGAAGCAGGAGTAGCATCCACTTCTGAAATGGTTTGCCTCCGGAAACTCTACGAACGTGGAGAAACGACATAAGTTATACAAGTGTTCAAGTCTTTTGTTTATAGGGTTGCTGTGAGTCATCTACAACTCAATGGCGCTTAACAAAAATAACAACAATCATTATTAATACATCTTGATTACAGGGGAGGCTGGAAGTCCAAATTTAAGGTGCTAGCTCAGAAATCCAGCCTCTCAGATAATCTGTTCTGCGTACAGGTTGAAAAGGTATGGAGATAGTACACATCCCTGGCATACACCTTTCCCAATTTTGAACCGTTCAGTGTTTCCCTGCTCTGTTCTGACGACTACCTCTTGGTCCAAGTATAGGTTTCGCATTAGAACGATCAAGTGTTCTGGTATTCCCATTCTTCTCAGAG
>NW_006399778.1:6700139-6701374 GCF_000299155.1 Elephantulus edwardii | reverse complement strand
GCTATGAGACATACTTCATTCAATGGCACTTAACAACAACAAAATATATATACTATGAAAGTTTTGTAATAATACTTCATGATCTCATAAACCAGATAGTTGGAGGAAGATTAAGGGTGGAATGTAACACTTTCTAATTGTATCAAAGGTGACAATGGAAATCCCCTAAGGTGTGAACTGTTATACCTTTTATCTTCCTAGATAAAAATGGGAAGAATCAATCAACCAAGGATGGATAGGAGGACCATTAGTGTCACCAAAAATTACCACCAGGGGTGGAGAGGATCTTTTTGGATGCACACTGTTGGTTTTGAAGGAAAATCTTTGTTTTCTTTAGCATTTTCCCCCTCTCTCTATATTTTTTTCTTTTTTGGATGCACTGTTGCTTTTTTTTTTTTTTTGAAAAAAAATTCTTTCTATATTCCCCTCTATATTTTATTCATTTTTTTCATCAATACATTGAAAGATGTGTTTTCTGTCCTAAGTGGAATCATTGTGTCTTTACAAATGTGCTTAACTAAAGATCTTCCTGAGGGAGGAATAAAGAACAGTAAGTCAGAGAGAAAATATTCCCCAAGTTTCCAGGACAGAATTTCAGTAATCTATAATTCATCAAAAGGATGCAGATTCAGTTGCACATATGAAGCAGGTGAAAGAGATGGAAAATTAATATACCTTCAAGCGGAGGAAGAAAAGGAAGAAGAGCCATATTTTTTAAAATAAGGTCCAAACTAGACTGTTTTTACCCCTCTAAAAAATTAATATAATAAACTACTTACTTTGTTATAATTCTTTTACACATACCTTAAGTGTTTCAATCTTAAAATTAAACTAACTTTGTCAACGTATTCATTAATAAAGAAGAACCATTACTGAATATGTGTCAGCCTGTTTGTGTTCCTGGATATTGGTATATCTGCGCCTCTACAAGGATGGATATATTTCGGTAGATTGTATATGATGAGACATACATACACAGCTTATAGGCTTATAGGTATGATCTACCACCTGTATTTATTCACATTTAGTCACAAAACATTATCTTCAAGAGAGGAAAGAAAAAAATCTATCCCCTGGAGTTGCAAGTAAATGTTTTCTAATAATGAAGCTCCTTGATTACAGGGAAGGCTGGAATTGTGGAGGTCTCCAGGATCTTGGTCCTACAGATGTGGAAGAAAACAATTACTTTTCTCCACAACTATTAGCAAAAAAGAGGGTTTTCTGAGCTGTTGTTG
>NW_006399778.1:6686662-6698159 GCF_000299155.1 Elephantulus edwardii | reverse complement strand
AGCATTTTATAAATTCTAGATATAAATCCCTTATCTGACATGTCCTTATCAAATATTTTTTCCCAATCTGTGGCTTCCCTTTTTACCCTCTTGAAGAAGTTTTTGGATATGCACAGGGATTTGATTCTTAGAAGGTCCCATTCATCTATTTTATCCTTTCCTGGTTGTAGATTTTTCAGGATGCTTGGAAGACTGTTTATGTTGTGGATTAGGACTTCTAGAGTTTTTCCAAGCTTTTCTTTAATGAAATTTATAATCCTTGGTTTTAGTCCTAGGTCTATGATCCACTTTGAGTTGGTTTTTGTGTAAGGAGTGAGGTGTGGATCTTGCTGGAATTTTCTGCAGATAGTTTTCCAATTTTGCCAGCACCATTTGTTAAAAAGGTTGTCATTTCCCCACTTAACTGATTTCATCTCCTTGTCAAAAGTCAGTTGACCACAGGTCGATGGGCTGATTTCTTGATTCTCAATTCTATTCCATTGAACTATGTGTCTGTCATTGTACCAGTTACCACGCTGTCTTGCCCACCACGGCAGTGCAGTAGGATTTGAAATCAGGGAGTGAGATGCCTCCTACCTTGTTTTTCTTTTTAAGGAGTGCTTTGCTTATTTGGGCCTCTTTCCATTCCAAATGAAATTGAGATTATTTACTTTCAGCCAGGATCCATCTGACATCAGCAATAATATCCCTGGTGCCACATCCTCTTTTAATCTTGCATAAACCTCCTGGTCCAAGAATAGGTTTTACATGAGCAAATCAAATGTTCTGGGAGTCCCATCGTTCTCAGGTTCAGCCACCATTTTGTTGTGGTCTACACAGTCAAAAGCCTTTGCATAGTCAATGAAACACAGATAAACATTCCTCGGGTTCTCTCTGCTTTAAGCCAAGATCCATCGGACATTAACTATGTCCCTACCACCACAGCTCCTTCTAAACCCAGCTTGCGCCTTTGACGGTTCTTTATGGATGTATTGTTCAGTTGTTTTTGGATAATCTTCAGCAAGATTTTGCTTGCATCTGATATTAGTGATATTGTTCAATAATTTCAACACTCTGTTGTATCTTTTTTTTTTAATTGGGAATAAATACGGATTTCTTCCATTCAGTTGGCCAGGGGTAGTAGTCCTCCAGATTTCTTGGCACAGCCTGGTGAGCATGTCCAGGGCAGCATCTATTTGTTGAAATATGTTGTCAATTTTATGTCGTCATTTACTGGGGGCTTGCTTGTTTTTGGCTAATTTCTTGAGAGCAGCTAGAACTTCCTTTTTCATTACCATTGCTTCTTGTTCGTATGTTATTTCATGACATTCTATGTCATTCAGTTCTTTTCTGGTATCGTGACTCTGTACTCCATCTTCTTTTGATACTTGGTGGATCATTCAGTATTCTGCCTTTAGTATCTTTATGCATTTCAACTTGAGTCTTGAATTTGTTTTTCAGTGCATTTGACTTAAGAGATGGTGAGGGGCCGCAGGAGCTGCGTGTTCGTGCGTGCGTGCGCACGCCACTCACACCAAGTGGGGTGACAAAGCTCGGCCTGGTTGAGCTGGGTGTGGGGCTGAGGTGGCACGGACAATGGTCAGTGGTGAGCGTTCTCCTCTCTCCTCCTCGTTCCCGCCCACCCGCTCCCTCCTGGCCCTTCGCACCTCCGCCCCCATGAGCCCCCATCTCTCCCCCAGGCATGAGGCACGAAGGGCGCCCCTTGAGCTCCTCAGGTTGCACAATTAGTGGAGAGCATTATGCTGAGTGAACGAACTCAGTCCCACAAGGATAGATATTGTATAAAACCTTACTGTAAGGATCCAGGAGTGGTGGGAGAGGCTGGAAGCAGAGGGATATGGATGTGCACGGGGAGGGGGAATTAATCATTGGGTTGTACAATTTGATGGGGCGGGGTTAGGGAAATTGAAAGAATTTGTATTCTAATTTTGTAAATAAACTAATAGAAAAAAATAATAAAAAGGCCTTTTCCCCTACAGATTATAAAAATAAGTTCCTAAAAAAAAGTTCCTTGTGTTTTCTCCTAGGACTTTACGTGTATCACATTTATTAAAATTATTGCAGCATACAGTAAATTTTTAACATTATAATAAAAATGAAATATTTGTAAGAAAAAATTATTGTAACTTCGAGTAATATCGTTCCTTCTATGATTTGATTTGAAATGTCATCTTTGTCATACAATAAATTTTCATATGCAATTGAAAAAAAATACCTAATGGTGAAAATGAAACAATGGTTCCTGTGTTGACATCCAAAAAAGCAAGTGAATTACCAGTCAGTGAAGTTACAAGCATTCTCCTAGCTGATCTTCAGAATGGTCTAAACAAGTCTGAGGACAGCCACAGCAGCGCCTTCCACAGCTGGAATGAGTTTCATATCAGTGAAGAAGAGCCGCCGTGGAAGAAGTATATTTCTCAATTAAAAATCCTCCCTTATCATGCTGCTTCTGGCTTCTGCAGTCATCAGTGTTGTAATGCATCAGTTCGATGATGCTGTCAGTGTCATCGTGGCAATTCTTATTGTTGTTACGGTTGATTTTGTTCAGGAAAACCGTTCAGAAAAATCTCTTGAAGAATTGAGTAAACTCGTGCCCCCAGAATGCCATTGTGTACGAGAAGGAAAGTTGGAGCATGCTCTTGCCCAAAACTTGGTCCCAGCTTGTCTTTCTGTTGGGGACAGAGTTCCTGCTGATCTAGGTTTGTTTGAGGCCGTAGACCTATCTATTGACGAGTCCAGCCTGACAAGACAGACCACTCCTTGTTCTAAGGTCACACAGCTCCTCAGCCAGCTGCCGTCAATGGAGACCTGGTGTCAACAAGTAACATCGCTTTCATGGGAACACTGGTCCTCTTTGGCAAAGTGAAGGGTATTGTCATTGGAACAGGAGAAAATTCTGAATTTGGAGAAGGTTTTTTTAAAAAAAAATGATGTAGACAGAAGAAGCACCAAAAATGCCTCCTTTTAGTCCTTTGGTATAATCGATATTATCATGTTGGTTGGTTGGTTGGTTGGTTACTTGGAAAAGATATCTTGGAAATGTTTACTATCAGCTCAAGCTTGGCTGTAGCAGCGATTCCAAAAGGACTTCCCATTGTGGTCACGGTGACTCTGGCTCTTAGTGTCATGAGGATGGTGAAGAAAAGGACCACTGTGAAAAAACTGCCCATTGTTGAGACTTTGGGTTGCTGCAGTGTGATTTGTTCAGATAAGACTGGAACACTGATGAAGAATGAAATGACCGTTATACACATGCTCACTTCCGATGGGCAGTGTGCTGAGGTTACTGGAGGTGATTATAGTCAGTTTGGAGAAGTGATTGTTGATGGTGATGTTGTTGTTCATGGATTCTATAACCCAGCTGTCAATAGAATTGTTGAGGCTGGCTGTGTGTACATGATGCAGTAATTGGAAACAGCATCTTTTTATTTAATTGTTCTTTTTTAAATTAAATTTTATTAATTTTAATGAACATTTACAGAGATTTTGGGTTTTCCATTCACTCATTGTTGCACTATTTTCTCTACCCTCCCCCCCAGTTCATTCCTCTTTTTTCTCCCCCTTGAAAGTCTGTTTTAATTGTCCCATTGCCACAGTGATTGACAAAGCCAGTTCTGATTAATCTTCTTTGTCAGTGTGTCCTTTGCCATTCCCTATCACTCCTCCCTGAGAGAGACTTCACCCTGAATCATAAGGAAAAGGGGATGGCATATTCTCTTAGCTATTTCCTACTGAAAAGGGACGCTGTAGGTTTCAGGGTGAAGATCTTCTCTCACTACTCTACAGGGCCCCTTTGGCAGTAGGAAACACGTAGACTATTGTGGAGATTGATTTTGGAATTTAGATGCACTGTTATCACTTGTGCTTAGCCGTACATGTTCATATGCTTGAAGATGTATCATGGAACTGTTGCAGCCTATAAGACACAAATTTAACTAACAAGTGAAAAGTACATGAGTCAAAAATTAAAAGCAATAATATTCCAAGTAGAGGTTCTAATAGTGGCACAAATTGAGTTACAGAGGGAAGGCAGTTCTTAAAAGAAAAGGCTTATTGGCTAGCACTTTGTCTATTATAGTATGAAGGTTAGGAACCACAAGATGTAGAGGCTCAACTATGTCATTTATTTTTCTTAAGTCCTGGACCAAATTCCATCTACCACTGGGTTGTTTTACAGTTTGGAAGTTTGCATGCAAGGCAGATGTGAAGTAAGGAACTGCTTATGAGGTTTCCTGTTAATTCCAACAACTAAGAAATAGTGAGAAGAGTTGGCGCCTCAGAAGGCTTTAAGGACCAAAATAGTAGGCTCTTGTGGAGAAAACGAATACACTTACCAATAATGTTAATGATCGCCCAAAGCTCTTCTAAGAGGATCTAAATAGTTGAAGCATCCTCGTTTGTTTCCAGCTGGGAGCTGGGGTCTGTCAGTCCTGTCAGCCACAAGGACCTGATGTGGGCCACCCTTGGCCAAGTGTCCTTCAGAGCCACACTTAAAGCAAGTGAGTGGGAGCTTCCTCTCTACTCCCTTGCCTATCTGTGGCTCTCATCTGTGACACTGTCTACGGAAGTGGCCCAGCTTTCCACAGTGGAAGCAATTCTGACCTCCTTTATTACCTTTGGGTGGCACTGTTTATGAGTAAGACTTCCTTTTCCTGACACAGGCCTTAAACTGGCAGCATTAGCTGCCCCAATAATTTTGGCCATTCTCTGGTCTTTTCTCTTCCCTCTAGATTCAAGTTGTTAAAAAAGGGAAAAATTTAAACAAATATATAACAAATAATTTTGAACAATATAATCTTTTAAGTTTAAGACTAGAAATATTAACAATATGATAATTTCCAATCCAGAGATACATGTTCCAATGCAGTTCCTATTTTCCATAAGTGGTAAGAAGAATATTGTAAATGTGGATACAAGAAACAACACTTTAAAGGGGAAGCCAACAGCAGGGGCTTTAATGGCTCTTGCGATGAAGCTGGGTCTCAATGGGCTTCAAGAAGACTATATCAGAAAAACTGAGTATCCTTTCTGTTCTAAGCAAAAGTGTATGGCTGTGAAGTGTGTGCACCGGACACAGCAGGACAGACCAGAGATCTGTTTCATGAAGGGTGTTTATGAACAGGTGACTCAGTACGGCAAAGGCAGCAAAGGGCAGACCTTGAGCCTCACCAAGCAGCAGAGAGAAGGTGCTGATGGGCTCAGCAGGACACCGAGTTCTTGCTTTGGCTTCTGGTCCTGATCTGGGGCAGCTGACATTTCTCGGCCTGGTGGGCATCATCCTCCAAGAACCGGTGTGAAAGACGCCATGGCGACCAACACTCAAGGCCTTGGAGGTGTCCATCAAAATGATCACGGAGGGCTTGCAGGAGACTGGCATCTCCACAGCCAGTCATCTGGGATTTTATTCCAAAACTTCTCAGTCAGTCTTGGGAGAAGAAATTGATGCAATGGATGTACAATAGCTCTCACAAATAGTACCACAGGTTGCCGTGTTTTACAGAGCCAGTCCAAGACACGTGATGATGATTATGAAGTCTTTGAAGAAGAATGGGTTGGTTGTGGCCATGGCAGGAAATGGAGTAAATGAAGCAGTCCCTCTGAAGGCTGCAGACATTGGAGTCATGATGGGCCAGAGCGGCATGGATGTCTGCAAAGAGGTCACTGACATGATCCTGGTGGTCGACGACTTCCAAACCATAATGTCAGCAATTGAAGAGGGTAAAGGGATTTATTACAACATTAAAAACTTTGTTAGATTCCAACAAAGCATGAGTATAGCGGCATTAACTTTAATCTCATTGGTTACATTCATGAACTTCACTAATCCTTTGAATGCCATGCAGATTTTGTGCATCAATATTATCATCGATGGCACTCCAGCTCAGAGCCTTGGAGTCGAGCCAGTGGATAAAGACGTCATCTGCAAGCCACCACACAACTGGAAGGACAGCTTTTTGACCAAAAACTTGATCCTTAAAATTCTTGTTTCTTCAGTTATTGCTTGTGGGATTCTCTGTTCCAGCGAAAGCTGTGAGACAATGTGATAACATCCAGAGATACAATGATGACGTTCACACGCTTTGTGTTCAGTACATTGTGCTCCAGGTCCTAGACCAAGTCCATGTTTGCCATCAGGCTCTGCAGTAATAAGATGTTCTGCTACAAGGTTCTCGGCTCCATCATTTACTTTCCCCCACTTCAGAAAGTGTTTCAGACTGAGAGCCTTAACGTACTGGATCTCCTGTTGCTTGTGGGTCTCATCTCATCCATGTGTGTGGTGGCAGAGATCATAAAGAAGGTGGAGAGGAACTGAGACAAGGTGCAGAAGCACGGGAGTGCAGCACCATTGTCCTTTCTGGAAGTATGATGCATATTGCAGTCTTTAATTTGCAAACTGACAATTGCAGGCTGAGGATTACTTGGAAGGACAAGTTCATGAGTATGAATGAGGATTGGAGAACTTTTTAACTTTTCACTCACGCAAAAGGAGCACTGTTAAAGACTGGGTTTGGTACTTTACCCTTTTGGCCGACCTAAGTGAAATTATGCAACTTTGATAACACAGCTCTTAATTTAGATGGACCTTTGCAAGTGAGTGGGACTCGAAAGCATATGGGCAGTTATTTAATTTATAAACAAAGGCAATGCCTGAATGGCCATCTGCACTTAATGAGGTCTACCATACACACTATCTTGATGTCAATTTTTAAAAATTTTTAAATATTGTACTATTTGTGGTGATGGGGATTTCTTACTAGTAAAACAGAGCACAGTAGTAAGAAACTGCACTGTAATCCTGAAGGTATGTGGTTAAAATCCACCAGCTGCTCTGTGGCAGAAGGATTGGCAATCTCTTCCCCTGAATTACAGCATCTGAAAACCTGTTGGAGGGTCATCTATGGGTTGGTTCCAACTTAATGGTACTCAGCAACAACAAACATACATATGTATGTGTATGCATATACTGTATATATGTATATATTTGTTGGTTTCATGTATTGTTAAACCAACTATGATTCATAGTGACTCTGTGAACAACAGATCAGAACCTTGCCTTATCTTGTGTTATCCTCGTTATCTCCAACATGTTCTAGTCCACTGCTACAGTCACTGTGTCAATTCATCTTTTTAAGGATGCCTTCCACACTGTTAATAGTGGTTATCCCTGAGAAGAGGTCCATAAAGTGTATGTGACATATTGGAGAGGGTTGGGAAAGGATAGACTTGTGCTCTTTATCTTGGACACTTCTGTGCTGTTTGAGTTTTTTTTTTATTGTATTAGTTTTTTACGTGTACCGTCAAATCAGATCTGACTGGTACAGGAGGAGAGTGCCCCCTCCTTCTCCAGCAGAGCATCTGGTGGATTTGAATCACATACCTCTGGGATTGCAGTGCAGTGTCTTGCCACTAGGCCACCAGAGCTCCCTGTTGTTTGATTTTTTTTACAAGAAAAACATAGTCACAATGAAAAGGGTAGTAGCAGGGCTATAACTTATTTCTTGTCAATACCAGGGAAATTCTTGGGGAGGAAAAAATATTTCTTTTCAGATCCCCTTGTAAACACGTACATTTCCAGATTTCCTGGTGGACAAATGGTATCTGTAATCTGGAAGTGAGATGTATTTAGCAGAATGTGCTTGTTCTGCTCAGATTGTTTATTGTAAATAAGCTTGGAGTGTATGGATTTATAGATCATGGTTTGCTGGGAAATGCATTGTAAATTGTGTAATTAATGAGGCATAAAATGAAAACATCCTACCACTGATATTATTCCCTTGGGGAAGTGATGTCCTGTGTAATTAATTAAATGTTAAGTTCAAATTAGAACATGACCTAATTTAGGAAAGAGTTTATGGGGAACCATACTGCTGAGCCACAATATCATATTAAAGTAAAATCTCACTAAAGGTAATAAAAAACTGGTTACAGCAATAAATCAGTAGGAAACTTCCAGAAATTTGATCTATGTCTATGTTTTGTTCTGTTGTACATGGGACAGTTCTCAGCTGGAACTTATACAACAGCCCCCAATAACAACGTATTGATGGTCTCAGATTTCTCAGAGGAAAGAATGTTTGTCTATGTCTTGTAATTTTCTGTATCTCTTGAATTAGTCAAAGAGCCCTGATCACATAGTCTGGAAAATGTCAGACTGCTAATTGCAAGGTTGGTAGTTGAACTGCACCAGCTGCTCTGAGGGATAAAGATAGGCAGTCTCCTCCCAGAAAGATTTATAGCTTTGAAAATCTGATGGAGAGTTGCTGTCAGCTGGAATTGACCTGACGGTGGTAGTTTTGATCTTTTAACTACAGTGTGGACTTGGGTAAGATCTATTACTCATGTGAATGTAATTTGAAAACTTGACCTTTTATGTTATCTCAGTTATGGATTAAGTTGGTAATTTAAGAGAATAAGCACTTTTCTTTTCACAATGAAAAATATTAATCATTCAGAAAAACTAAATGAAATCCATACAACCACCACCCAAATTTAAAAGAATTACTTTCTTGGTCATAGTTTAATCATTCATTTTAATTGTTCTAGACTCTGAACCAATTGGTAGCATCAGGATGGATGGTGAAGAGATTGAGATTGTTCACAGCTTTAGTTTGCTTGGCTCCACAGTCAACACTCTTGGCACCAGTAGCCAGGAAATTAAAAGGCGTATTGCCATGGGAAAGTTTGCTGTTAGGGACCTTTCCAAAGTACTGAAGAGCAATGGTGTCTCTCTGGAGACTAAGGTGCATCTGATACAGGCCATGGTCTTTGCTGTCACTTGTTATGCATCAGAGAGTTGGACAATGACCAAGGAGGATAGAAGGAAAATTGATGCCTTTAAGCTGTGGTGCTTGAGAAGAGTATTGAGAGTACTACGGACTGCTAGGAAAACGAAGAGATCCGTCCTGGAAAGGGTTAGACTGGGTGGTTCCTTGGAGGCAAGGATTCTGAGGCTCTGTCTAACATGTTTTGGACATGTTGTGAGGAGAGACCAGTCCTTGGAGAGGGACATCATACTTGGGAGGGTGGAGGAACAGCACGGGAGGGGAAAGCCCTCCATGAGGTGGATTGATTCAGTGACTGGGGTAATCGGGATGGGAGTGTCAGAGACAGTGCGATTGGCACAGGACAGAGAAGAGTTTAGGGTTTTTGTACATAGGGTCGCTATAAGTTGCAAGCGATTCGATGGCACATAACAACAACAACAGACTCTGAAAATCCACTGGAGTGGTTTAAGTCTGCTATGAGCTGGTTCTGACTCAATGACAATGAAAGACCTCAATTTTTTTAAAAGTTACAGACATCATGACATTTCATTACTAAAACATAATTTTCTCAAAAATTAGCACATCTTCCTCTTAATGACAATACCATCATTACATGTAACAAAGCTGGCAAAAGTTCCCCAATTTCACCTTACACTCAGTCCACATTTGAATTTCTTCCAATTGCCCACTGTTGGATGTCTCACCCGTCTGAATGCTTTGTGGGCTGAGTGGCTGTATTTTTTTTTCTTTTTTTTTTTTTTAAACTGATTTTAAAGAAAGTTTACCGAGAACTTGGATTTCCATTCATTCATTATTGCACAATTTCCTCCCTACTTCCATCCTCCAGTTAGCTTTTCTCTTTAAAAAAATTCTTTTCATTGTTGCACCTTTGCTGTCCACCTCTTGTTCTGGACTGTTGCCATGCAAAACTCCTAATCTTATATTCCTTTTAAACAGTTCTTTCCCTCATGTGTTTCAATGCAGTGTACATTATTTATCCACTCTTTTCTTAGTTTATCCCAATTCCCACGTCAGTCCTGTTTTAAAACAGTGGCATTATGCAGTATTTGTCCTTTTGTAATGCAGATATTTCACTCAGCATAATGTCTTCTAGGCTCACCCATTTTGTATAGCATTTCATTAGTTCCTTGTTTTTCAGTACTGTGTAGTATTCCATTGTGTGAATATACCACAGCTCCTCTGTCCATTAATTTGTTGATGGGCATTTGGGTTGTTTCCATCTCTTTGCTCCTGTGAACAATGCAGCAAAAAACATAGGTGTGCATATCTCTGGGTGGCAGTTTTGGTTTCTTTAGGGTATAATCCCAGTTGTGGGGTCAAATGGTATTTCTATTTGCAACTTTTTGAGAAAGTGTCATACTGCCTTCCAGAGAGGTTGCACCATTACACTTTCACTAACGGTGAATAAAGTTTCCAATTTCTCCACAACCTCACCAGCATCTGTTGTTTGCTGCTCTGCTGAACTTTGCTATTGTTAGTGGGGTGAGATGATATCTCATAGTTGTTTTGGTGGCTGTATTTTTGAGGATGTTTGTATAATGAACAACACTGGAAAGATACAGAAAGCATCTCTCTCTGGCTTGGTTGTCAAATATAATTGAGGTCTCATATTTCATGATCATAGATATCTTGGTTATCTACTATACAAGAGATACCACAAGGGGATGACTTTAACAAATTATTATCTTATAGTTTAGGAGGTAGAAGTTCTAATTCTGGGTGCTAACTCTAGGGGAAGGCTGTTTTTCTCTGTTGTTCTGGAGGAAGGTCCATGCCTTTTTCGGTATCTGTATGCCCAGTATTCCTTGGAGATCTTTCTGTGTCTTAGTCTTCTCTGGTGTCAAGGAGCTCTCCATCACAGGGGCCTGGGTCCAAAAGGATTCACCCCACTCCTCGCAATTCTTTTCTTGGTTTTCTTGAGGTTCTCCATTTAACTTGCTTTCCTCCCCTTTTCTCTATTCTGAGATGAAAGGCCTTATAATTCAGGTCCCAGGGAAATTACCCTTTACAACAGCTGTGAGGAGATTAAGTGTGTTGCAGTCCACTCTTACCCTTTTACAAATGTTTGGTTATCATTACTTTACACACATTACAACATTACATCCACATTTTGTAAGAGGACAGGTTTTAATCCATGAGTCACCTTTATCCTAACATTTTATCCAACCCAAGTCATAGTCTCAGAGAGCCTTTCCTTAATACCTAGAATAGAACCTACCAAAAATAACTCTATTCTAATCCTTAATCTCTGTTTTTTCATTCTATCCATTCTTCTTTTAAAGCATATGCTACTATCTGAAATGATTTTTTTAAATTTATTTGCTTATTATCACCCTTCCCCTGGAATGAAAGTCCCATAAGAATAGAGACGCTAATGCCCAGACTCATTGACTTTAATACCTGCTTCACAGTATAAGCTTAATACATTATTTTGGAAATAAATTAATTTTCCAGATAAATTGAGTGGGTATTAGAATAATAAACTACTTCATAAAACTATTAAGAGGATTAAATACAGTTTCTCCTGTCCTAGCATGCAATAAGAATTTGGTTTATGTTAACTCTCAATGGACACTTTATTCAGTCCAAATTCCTAAAGCTAAGAATGGCTCTTGTGGTGTCTACTTAATACTTCACTGTCATCAAGTACTTTTTGACTCCTCTTATTTATCCATTATCATGAAAAACTCTCTAAATTCATTGCTATCAAG
>NW_006399778.1:6657509-6685722 GCF_000299155.1 Elephantulus edwardii | reverse complement strand
ACTCGACGGTACATAACAACAACAAGAACATAACTTCAAGAGGAGATTGCTCATCTTTCTCCCAAAGAGCAGCAAGTGGATTAGAATTACCTGACTTTGGATTGGCCCCTACCCACCAGGGCACCAGCTCTCCAATGCCACGGGAGCGCTAAATATAAAGATCATTAGGACCCTGTATTTGCTTGTTTTTTCTGCCCAGGAAAACTGAGTTGTTGTTGTTATGTGCCATCAAGTTGGAACCAGCTTCATAGCTCACCCTCCAGTGGGTTTTCAAACACAGTAAATCACATGGGAGGAGATTGTCCATCCTTCTCCTGTGTAACAACTGCTTGATTTGAACCGTGTGCCTTTGGGAGCACAACACAGCCTCTTATCATTAGCCACCAGGGCTCCTTGGTTTGTTCCTTGTTTAAAATAAATTGTTAATAACCCCAACTTTCTTCTATATCTCTTCATTTCTCCCTCAAGACTTCCTTAGAAATTCACATACAATTCCAAAGGATTTGGATATATACTCTAATATATTTTAAACAAGTGGATTTGAACCATGGGCCTTTGGAATTGCTGCACAGCTTCTTATCACTAGGCCACCAGAGCTCCCTGGTAGAACTGTTAAGAGGATTCGATGTAGTTTTTCACGTCCTAGATTGAGATTGTTAACAACTTCAGCCTGCTTGGCTCCACGGTCAACACTCTTGGCACCGGTAGCCAGGAAATAAAAAAACGTATTGCAATGGGAAAGTCTGCTATTAGGGACCTCTCCAGGGTACTGAAGAGCATTGGTGTCACTCTGGAGACCAAGGTGCATCTGATACAGGCTATGGTCTTTGCAGTCACTTGTTATGCATCAGAGAGTTGGACAATGACTAGGGAGGATAGAAGGAAAATTGATGCCTTTGAGCTGTGGTGCTGGAGAAAAGTATTGAATATACCATGGACTGCCAAGAAAACAAACAGATTCATCTTGGAGAGGGCTAAATCAGGCTGCTCCTTGGAGGCAAGGATTCTGGGGCTTCATCTGACATAGTTTGGACATGTTGCAAGGAGGGACAGGTCCTTGGAGAGGGACATCATGCTTGGGAGGGTGGAAGGATGGCGCAAGAGGGGAAAACCCTCTATGAGGTGGACTGATTCAGTGACTGGGGTAATTGGGTTGGGTGTATCAGAGGCAGTGCAATTGGCACAGGATAGAAAAGGGTTTAGGGCTGTTGTACATAGGGTCTCTATGAGTCGCAAGCAACTCAACAGCACATAACAACAACAACAGCATGTAGTAGGAATTTGGTTTATATTAGCTCTATACAGACACTTGTCAGAAGTCCTAGAATGGGAGATGACTTCATGTTTCATCTTTACATGTGGCCTATTACACATCATTTACAGGGTATGTGTCATCTCATCATTGCAGTCACTCTTTAGTAGATAAGCCAGTTAGGGAAAGGAAGATCAAGGGTGGAACGGGACTTGCCAAAGTCCACATAGCTGTTCTTACTGTTGTTGTGTGCCATTGAGTTGCCTGTGACTCATGTGCAACAGCTCTGAAACCTGCTCTATCCTGAGCCAGTCTCCCTGTCTCTGACACATAACATCATTACCCTAGTTGCTGTGTCAATCCATTTCACCCAGGGTCTTCCTTTCCTGCGCTGTCCCTCCAGCCTTGTAAGCATGAAGTCCTTCTCCAAGGACTGGTCCCTTCTGGTGTTGTGCTCAAAGAATGTGAGACAGAGTTTCAGAATCCTTGCCTCCAAGGAGCAACTTGGTTTCACCCTTTGCAGGATTGACCTGTTTATTCTCTTGGTGATCCACGGTATGTTCAATACTCTTCTCTAGCACCACAACTCAAAGTCATTGATTCTTCTTCTGTCATCTTTGGACATTGTTTAGCTCTGATATATAACATGAAATTACAAATACCTCAGCCTGAATTAGGTACCCCTAAGTCTCCAGATAGACATAGACATAGTTGCTCTTTCACAGCTAGTGATAGTTGAGCCAAGATTTTACCAAACTACGTGAACATTTAATGCCTCTTTGGAATTGTAATATGTGAATTTCTGAGGAAGTCCAAGGGGAGAGAAATGGAATGATATAGGAAAAAAAGTTGGGCTATTAATAATTTCCTTTAAACAAATATCAAATCACCAACAAAATGTTACTACTTTTCAAGCAGGTTCTTATATAGCACTGTGGACCTCAGATCTGAGATAAGATCTACTTTTCAGACTTTTTTCTCGCCTAAATTTTACTTTGTTAAAAAAATAAATAAAAATTTTACTTTGTTGTAATTGAAAATCTGTTTAACAAAACACATATCCATTTAATAGTTCCTGCATGTACTACTTATTGACATTGGGTATGCCCTTTGAATTGTATAAGCATTCTCATTTTCCTTTTCTGAGCTGTTCCTTTCTCATGAACAAAGACTCACTGTCCCTTAACAATTGTATCTAATCTTTCAATTTGATCCCATAAAGTTTGTTCTTCAAATACCATAATGCTCAAGATAGACATTTTTCATGAGTAAAGCTAAGCTATTGTTTGATTTTGAGTATGTTCCAGGGCACATTTTTGGCTTAAGATTTAAAGACTATCTCAGGGCAACAAATTCAATGATTTATCCACTCTTCATAGTTGTTGAAACTTTGGATTCCATGAGAATTTGGAATTCTGTTTTTCTTTTCTTATCTTTCAATAAGATCTTTCTGTGAACTCTGTTTAAAATGTTCAATAGTGATACTGGATACCATCTCGTTCTTCTGATATCACGGCAAAGGAGGGCAGTTGTTCAGAGAGCAATTAGCCACAAATTACCTTTCCCTCTCTTATTGCTGACTTTCTTTCCTCTTCTGTTGTGTTTTCTAGTCTTTTAAAGTTTATGATCTAGAAGGAATAGGAAAGATACCCAGCTGAGCACTTCCACAAGGGGTAAGTAAGAGCTGAGGATTGGTGTAGTTGCTTGTACAAACAGACTGTCAGTCTGCAAAGTGCTGAAAATAGTTGATTCAGAAAACTGAAGCTCAGACAGAATAAGTGATTTTCTTAAGACTAGCAGCCCGATGGCTAAAAACTTGAACTATTAAAGGCAGGCTGTTGGAATATATAAGCTGCCCTGAGGCAGAAATATGGGATATCTCCCACGTGCTTTACAGCCTCTGAAAACAGAATGGAAGGTCCGCTATAAGTTGGTTCTGATTCTGCACTAGTGACTTTTTTTACCTGAATGACAGTTAGGTAATCTCAAAGCTAGGACTTAAACTTGGGTCCAATGACTTTAGTGTTTTCTCCATTTAAGCCACAAGCATCTATCTTTACTCCATTAATTTAAAGGTCTATCTCCCCATTGTCCAGTAGCAATAGCATATGTCATATACAAATTAACTCCCAAACAAATATATTGGCGATGAGTCAATTCCAATTCAAAACAACCCTATAGGAAAAAGTACAACTAGCTTACAGGATTTCCAAGGTGCTACATTTTTATGAAAGCAAATTGTTGTATCTTTCCCCTGTAGAGCAGCTAGAGAGAATTCCAAAACACCAACTGTGCTCATGCAAAACCTATACCTAGACCAAGAAGCTGTCCTCCGAACAGAACAAGGGACATTGCATAGTTCAAAAATTAAGAAAGACATGCATCAGGGTTGTATCCTTTCCCCATAAATCTGTTTTCTGAACAATTCATTCAAGATGATGGATTGTATGAAGAAGAATGTGGCATCAGGATCATCAACACCCTTATTTATGCAGATGACACAACTTTGCTTGCTGATAATGAAGTGACTTGAAACTCTTGCTGCTGATGGTCAAAGACTACAACCTTCAATATGGATTACATATCAACATCAAAAAAACAAGAATCCTTACCACTGGCCCAAAATGCAACATCCTGATAGATGGAGAGATAGTTGAAGATGTAAGTGATTTAATCTTGCTTGGATTCACAATCAGCACTCTCAGTATCAGTAGGCAAGACATGAAAAGACATGTTGCATTGGGGAAATCAGCTCTCAAGACTTCTCTAAGGTGCTGAGAAGCAGAGATGTCAGTTTAAAGGTTAACTAAGGCCCTCCTGACTCGTCATGTCTTTTCAATTACTTTCTATGCTTCTGAAAGCTTGACAACAAATAAGGATGATAGAGGGATCGAAGCCTTTGAATTATGATGTTGAAGAGGAGTATCGAATATCCTATGAACTATCAAAAGAACAAACAAATTTGTTTTGGAGGAAGGGCAGTAAGGGTGCTTCTTAGAGGCAAGGATGGTGAAAGTTCCTCAATATACTTTGGGCATGTTGTCAGGAGAGCACAGTCCTTAGAAGGAAACATCATACTGAGAAAGGTGAAGGGTCAGCAAAAGAAAGGAATACCCTTAGCAAGATAGCAGTGGGCTGAAGTGTATCAGAGATGATGAGGATGGCACAGGATAGAGCAAGGCTTAGATCTGTAGTTCATAGGGTCACTTTGAGTTGCAGTCAATGCAGCAGCACCCAACAGCAGCAACATGCTGTCCTCACAAATTTTGCTGTCTTTAACATATCATTGTAACTGTTAGAGCAATCATTTGTGCATATTTTGTTTCATAACTTCAATTACAGTATATACAATGTCTGATCATCCATTCATTCCATGTTATCTCTTCCTTCAGCCATATTAATAAATGTTTATAATCTGGTCCTTGGAGAGGGACATCATGTTTGGGAGAGTGGAGGGACGGCGCATGAGAGGAAGACCCTCAATGACATGGATCGATTCTGTGAGTGGTGGGAATGAATGTGTTTGAGACAGCGAGGTTGGCACAGGATAGAACGGCATTTAGGGCTCTTTTACATAGGGTCGCTATGAGTTGCAAATGACTCAATGGCACACAACAACAACAACAACAACAACAACAACAACAATCTATTCATTCACATCTACTCCCACCTACTCCATTCAACATCTATCTCCCCTATCCAACCCATTGATGTGATGGCCTATATGTCAATCTTTCTGGGCTTCTGTGATTCTGAACGCCTCAAGCTGCTGCCAGTTTCTTCCACTGCCGGCAGTATCTCTTGACTTCAGGAGTCTAGAACTTCTGCTCCAGGAATGACTTCTTGTGCCTTAGGGCATCTTCTTCTCCATTTATGCTACAATAGTTTCCCAGGGGAGGTTGATTAATCCTATATATTTGGTATATAATGTTGTCTTCCTGGACCGAGGGCCAAAGGCCCAAGGGCCCCAAGATTTGAAGGTGTTGGCCTTGACCTGCAGGCTCATGGGAGACATAGTTGTTCGTACCTGTGTGGTGCAGGGTCCTCTGAGTCACCTCCTGCCACACACATTGTACCCCTGTACTGCACCCTGCTGCCCTCGTGTCTTGTGCTCCAAGATTTGAAGGTGTCAGCCTTGACCAGCAGACTTCTGGGAGACGTACCTGTGTGAGGTGGGGTCCACTTGTTCTACTCCCCACTGTCTTCCTCATCCTAAGTGCTCAATTTTTAATAATGTGCTCCCTCTTGAAATGGTTGAATGTTCACCAGTTCTTTTTGGTATATTAACTATTTATTCTTTCTGGGTTTTCTTGTTTATTTGTTTTTTTAATGCTTCTTTCACCATAACAAGCTAGCTGACACAGAAGAATTTCATGAGACAACATATGATCAAGAGGTAATGGTGATGAAGGAGGAAGTTCAAACTGCTCTGAAGGAATTGCAAAAAGTAAGACCCAGGAAGTGATAGAATATCAGTTGACGTATTTCGACAAACAGATGCTGCCTTGAAGGGGGTCAATTTTTATTTCCATCACAAAAAATTAGGTGATCCAGCAGAATGTGGAAATTATTGAACAATATCACTAATATCACATTCAAGCAAAATCCTGCTGAAAATAATCCAAAAATGACTAGAACAGTGCATCAGCAAAGAACTACTAGAAATACAAACTGGCTGTAGAAGAGACCATGCACTAGGGACATCAAAGCCAATGTCAGATGGATCTTGGTTGAAAGCAGATAGTATCAGAAGAATGTCTGTCTGTGTTTCGTTGACTATACAAACACATTTGACTGCATTGATCACAACAAATTGTGACAAACATTGAGAATAATGGGAATCTCAGAACACCTGATTGTCTACATATGAAATTTAAAGTTGGACTAGGAAGCAGTTGTCAGAACAGATCAAGAAAACATGACATGGTTCAAAATCAGGAAAGCAGTGTGCCAGGGATGCATCCTGTTTCCCCATCTTTTCCATCTATATGCAGAACAACTCATTTGGGAGCCTGGGCCTAATGAGGAAGAATATGGCATCAGGATTGGAGACAGACTCATCAATTACCTGCATTATACAGATGACACAACCTTGCTCACCAAAACTTAAGAGGACTTGAAGTGTTTACTGCAGAACATTAAGGACTTCAATCCTTGCAGAATATGGATTAAAGCTCAATATCAAGAAGACAAAGATTCTCACCACTGGGCCAATTGGCAGCACCATTATAGATGAAGAGACTGAGATTGTTCACAATTTCAGTTTGCTCGGTTCCACAATCAACGCTCTTAGCACCAGCAGTGAGGAAATCAAAAGGCAAATTGTATTGGGAAAATTTGCTGTCAAGGACCTCTTCAGAATGCTAATGAGCAACAGTGTCAGTCTAGAGACTAGAGTGTGCCTGATTTAGGCCATAATCTTTGTAATTACTTGCTACACATCAGAGAGCTGGACAATGACTAAGGAGGAGAGAAGAAGGATTGATGCCTTTGGGTTGTGGTGCTAGAGAAGAATATTAACATTCCGCAGACTACCAATAGAACAAACAGGTTTGTCCTGGAAAAAGTGAAACCACATTGCTCCTTGGAGGCAAAAATTTTGAGACTCTGTCTCACATACTTTGGGAATGTTGCCAGGAGGGACCAGACCTTGGAGAGGGCCATCATGCTTGGTAGAGTACAGAGACAGAGCAAGAGAGGAAGACCCTGGATGAGATGGATTGATACAGTAACTGGGGTAATGGAGTTATGTGTGTCAGAGACAGTGAGATTGGCCCAGGATAGAGCAAAATTCAGAGCTATAATAAATCACAGGTGACTGGACAGCACATAACAATAACAACACTGTTAAACATTTTCCCCATAGAAGTCTTCAGTATTAAGAATGGAAACTTGAATTGTTTCTTCAATTCTTTCCCTTTCAGAAATGCTCAGTGTGTTCTTCCCTTTTGATTTCTAACTCTAGTTCTCTGCATATGCCTTCTTAAGTGATTTTCTTTTGCCTTCTTGGGCTGCCCTTTAAGATCTCAGTTTGGCTCTTTTACTTTGAATTGTGTTGAAGAAGAGTACTGAACATCTTGTGGATTGCCAAAAATAACAAACAACTCTATCTTGGCATAAGGTGCTCCTTAAAAGCAAGGATCGTGACACTTTGTCATCCTCTGGGCATGGTGAGGAGGGACCAGCCATTGGTAAAAGACATTATGCTGAGAAAGAAAGGCAGAAGGTCAGAGAACGAGAGGAAGACCTTCAACAAGACAGGCACAGTCATTGCACCAATGGGCTCGAGCATCTCAGGTGCGGATAGCGCAGGATAAGGCAAGGTTCAGATCTGCTGTTCCCATGAGTCAACTGGCTGGCACCTAACAGCAAGATGCCAGAAAGGATCCTAGCACAGGGTGTGGAATCCTTCACTTCCTCTCAAGCTTGAGTGCCTGAAGAGGAATATTTTGCCGTGTTGTTAGAGGTATCCACCTACTGCTGTGGAGTCTAATTCTGACTCATAGCAACTGCTGTAGGGCAGATTCCAAGTGCCCAGTAGGGTTTGTAAGGCTGCAGATCTTTAGGGAAGCACACTGCTGTATCTTTCTCCTGGGAGCAGGGGTAGGTTTGAACGCCCAAGCTCTCTTTCATGGAATGTACTGTTTAAAATCTGCCTTTGCTTTTCAAAATATATACTGAATATCTTTCTATGCCTTTAAATAGTTCTTTTTAATGACTGCAAATCACTCATGATGTAATTAGATCATTATTGAATACAAAGCACAGGTGTCATATATTGTTGTGTGCCGTTGAGTCAGAACTGACCCATAGCTGACCCTCCAGCAGGTTTTCAGAGGCAGTGAATTATGTGGAGGAAATTTCCCACCAACGTGTAAATATTTTTTCTCAGTAGATTTTTGCTCTAGGATTTGATGATGAATCTATCCTTTCATGAGATTGCCATTGTCCAATAAATACAAACCACTACCTCTCTGGGTAACTATCTCTAGAGAGCAGTAACATTTCCTATGTGGGCAAGGACCATGTCAGTTTAACTCAACACAGTATCACCAGTGCCTATTACAGAGTCTCTGTGGAAGAGCTATGCATTAGATGTGTGTGGGCTGACAGACTGACTCCCGACAGGTGTCCATGAGGGAGAGGCCATGACACTGGAACTAGTTCCAGCTCTTGTCATGGGGCTAATCTGTTGGTTCTAAATACCAGGATATCCTTGAAAATCCCTTGACCTAGTAATTTATCCTTTAGATCTAGTCCTTTCTCTTCTAGAATCTATCTTAAATAATTTCTCAAAGATGAAGTAAAGATTTATATATAAGGAAGATGACCTCAGTGTTATTTATAACAGAAACTTCTTGGAACCTATTAACATTTCTATCAGTGTGTAAATGGTGTATAATTATATGACAAATAAATACTAATAGGGAGTTTTTTATTTTTTTTTCAATATGAGCATATTTTTATGGTTTAGTGACATATAAAAATCCAGAATGTAAAACTGCATGTAAGATTTCTCAATTTGTTAAGATAAGTAGGAAATATACCAAAGATATTATTAGACAATGTGTGAATTGCAAATCCCTTCAGCTTCAAGGAACAGAAATCCTGACATATAATGGCTGGAAAAACAAGAGTTTATTTTTCTCTCCTAAATAGTCTGGACGAGATGTGACTGAAGACCTGACCTCAGCAGCTCGGAGCTATCAGAGATAATATCTATTAGTCTCTCTTCCTTATAGTCACACAGTGGCTGCCTGAGCTCCAGGCATCACGTCCACACCTGGAGCAGGAAGAAGGAAGAGGAGTAACATGTGCCTGTAGTGTTTGTCTCTTTTATCAGAAGCTTGAAGATCTTTCCAGGGTACCTCCACAGATTTCTGCTTAGATGGTTTTGTGGACTGAAACCATGTCCCACACAATAACATTACTAAAATAGGAGTTACCCAGTATAATTATACCCAGTATAATTCATGGTGTCACCCATTCTCCCCTCCCTTTTCCACTTTAGGGAGCTCTGGTGGCAAAGTCCATAGGGAGTTGCTCTGCTAATCCAAAGGCCACATCTTTATGGTGGTTGGAATCCACTAGGCCCTCTGCAGGAAAAAAGATGAGCAGCCTCCTCTCACTACTATTTATAGTCTCGGAAACCTGTAGGAGGCTTGTAATGTGTTGGAATGGATTTGATGGCAGTGAATTTGAGTTTTGTGTTTATTATTCAATTAGCCATAGAATAATATGTGATAAGACAGTTGTAGATTGTTTAAAGATTGTTGATGTTGTTGTTGTTATGTACCATCAAGTCACCTACGACCCATAGCTCTGAAGCCTGCCCTGTCCTAAGCCAGTCTTACTAATTCCGACCCACCAACCCCCATTGCATCAGTTACTGTATCTCATCCAGGGTCTTCCTCTCCTGCACTGTCCCCTCAACTTTCCAAACATGATGTCCTTTTCCAAGGACCGGTCTCTCCTGGCCATATGCCCAAAGTATGTGACACTGAGTTTCAAAATCCTACCTTCCAAGGAGAAAGGTGGTTTCACCCTCTCAAATATAGACCTATTTGTTTTCTTAGAGGTCCATGATATGTTCAAGACTCTTCTCCAGCACCACAATTTGAAGGCATCAGTTTTTCTTTTGTCGTCCTTAGTCATTGTCCAACTCTCTGAAACCTAACAAGTAGTTGTGAAGACCATGGCCAGGATTGTTATTGTTATGTGCCATCTAGTCACCTGTGACTCATAGCGCTCCTACGTACAAGTCTTAAACCCTGCTCTATTCTGTGCCAATCATGTTGTCTCTGACATACTTACCCCCATTACTCCAGTCACTGAATCAGTCCATCTCATCGAGGATCTTCCTCTCTCTGTATCTCCATCCTCGCAAGCATGATGTTCCTCTCCAAGGACTGGTCCCATCTTACAACATGTCCAAAGTATGTCATATGAAGCTTCTGAATCCTTGTCTCCAAGGAGTAGCCTGGTCTCACCGGGTCTAGGATGAAACTGTTCTCCTAGAAGTCCCTAGAGACTAAGTTGTGCCTGATCCAGGCCATAGTCTTTGCAATCACTTGCTATGCATCAGAAAGCTGGAAAATGACTAGGGATGATAAAAGGAAAATTGATGCCTTTGAACTGTGGTACTGGAGAAGAGGAGTGAATATACCATGGTCTGGATTAGGCACACCTTAGTCACAATGTGCCAAGAAATCTGGAGGACGACTACTTGGCCAACTGACTGGAAAAGATCCATATTTAATCCCAGTCCAAAAAAAGGTGACCCAGCAGAGTGTGGAAATTATTGAACAATATCAATTGGCAGCATCATGGTAGATGTGAAAAGACTGAGACTGTTCACAGCTTTAGTTTGCTTGGCTCCACAATTAACACTCTTGGTACCAGCAGCCAGGAAATCAAGAGACAAACTGCACTGGGAAAGTTGGCTGTCAGGGACCTCTCCAGAGAACGGAAGAGCAAGGACACCAGCCTGGAGACTAAGGTGTGCCAGATCCAGGCCATACTCTTTACAATTGCTTGATACGCATCAGAGTGCTGGACAATGATTAGGGATGATAGAAAGATAATTGATGCCTTTTAGCTGTGGTGCTGGAGAAGAGTGTTGAAAATACCATGGCCTGCCAGGAAAACAAACAGGTTTGTCCTAGAGAAGGTGAAACTAGGCTATTCCTTGGAGTGAAGGATTCTGAAGCTTCGTCTGACATACTTTGGACATATTGCAAGGAGGGACCAGTCCTGGAGAGGGACGTCATGCTTGGAAGGGCGGAAGGGTAGAGGGACAGAAAAGAGAGGAAGACCATAGATAAGCTGGATTGATTCAGTGACTGGGATAATGAGGGTAGGTGTGTCAGAGACAGTCAAGTTGTCAGAGGATAGAGCAGGTTTCAGGGCTATTGTACATGGGATAGCTATGAGTTGCAGGTGACTCAAAGGCACATAACAACAGCAACAACAACAACAACAACCATCACTAATATAACACACTAGCAAAATCCTGCTGAAGATTATCCAGAAACGACTGGAGCAGTACATTGACAGAGAACTACCAGAAATACAAGCTGGGTTTAGAAGAGGTCGTGGCAGTAGAGATATTATTGCAATGTTAGATGGATCTTGGCAGAAAGCAGAGAGTACCAGAGGAATGTCTATTTGTGTTTCATTGACTATGCAAAGGCATTTGACTGTGTGGATCACAACAAATTGTGGCCAACTCTGAGAAGAATTGGAATCCCAGAACACTTGATTGTGCTTATGCAAAGCCTATACTTGGACCAGGGAGCAGTCCTCAGAACAGAGCAGGGAAACACTGCATGGTTCAAAATCAGGAAGGGAGTGCCTCAGGGATGCATTCTGTGTCCATACCTTTTCAATCTATTTGCAGAACAGATCATTTTAGAAGCAGGGCTTTATGAAGAGGAACGTAGCGTCAGGAAGACTCATCAGCAACCTATGCTGTGCAGATGACATAACCTTACTTGCTGAAACGGAAGTAGATCTGAAGTGCTTGTTGCAGAAGGTCAAGGAATGCAGTCTTCAATATGGGTTGAAGCTCAACATCAAGAAGACAAAGATTCTCGCTATTGGACCAATTGACAACACCATGATAGATGGAGAAGAGACAGAGGTTGTTAACAATTACAGCTTGTTTATGTGCCGTTGAGTCACTTGTGACTTGTAGTGACTTGTACAAGAGCCCTAAACCCTGCTCTATCCTTTGCCAACCTCACTGTCTTGGACACATCTATTCCCATTGCCCCAATCAACATTTGCAGTGAAAATCTACCAGGTGCTCTGCAGGAGAAAGATGTGCAATCTCTTGTACCATTTACTGCCTCTGGAAATGCACTGGAGGGTCAGCTATGGTTCAGTTCCAACTTGACGGTACACAACATTACATTAATTAAGGATTCTCGGTAAATCTTTTTATTTTACTTGGATCCACAATTAACATCCATGGTAGCAATAGTTAAGAAATCAAAAGGCATGTTGTACTGAGAAAATCTGCTGTCAAGGATCTCTTCAAAGTACTAAAGAGCAATGATGTCAGTTTAAAGACTAATATCCCAGACACAAGTTGAGGTATATCAATTACTTCAGATGCATGTAATGGCCAACAGGAATAAAGACTGTAGAATTAATGCCTTTGAATAGTGCTGTTGGAAGAGTATTGAATATTCCATAGACTCTCAGAAGAACAACCAAATCTATCTTGAAAGAAGTGCTACCAGAATGTTCCTTAGAGGCAAGGCTAGTAAAACTTCCTCTTAGATACATTGAACGTGTTGCCAGGAAGTGCCAGTCCTTGGAAAAGGACATTACACTTGGAAAAACTAGAGGATCAGTGAAACAGAAGACCCTTAACGAGATGAGTTGACATAATTACTGCAACAATGGGTTTAAAGCATGGCTGAGATTGTGAGGATGGTTCAGGATAAGGCACGATTCAAATTTATTATTCATAGGGTCCCTTTGAGTTGTAGTCAAACTCAATGGCACCTAACAATTATAGCCTAGTGCAGCAGAGGTGAAAGCACTTGGGTGTTAACAAAAAGTTAGTTTGTTGGTGGTCTGAGCCCACTCCTTGCCACCCTCCACACCCACAAGTGCTACCAAGGAGAAAGATGTAGCAGTCTACTTCTGCAAATATTTAGAGTACTGCTCTGGGTAGTGGGGTCAGTATGAGTTAGAACCAACATGATGGCAGTTGTTATTGTTGTTACTATGAGCTGCTGAGTCGACTATGACTCGCAGAGACCCTGTGTACAATAGCTCTGAACCCTACTCTATCCTGAGCCAATCTCACTGTCTCTGACACACCTACCCTTATTACCCCACTTACTCGGCCAATCTATTTCATCCAGGGTTTTCCTTTCCTGTTCAGTCTCTTCACCCTTCCAGGCATGATATCCTTCTCTAAAGACTGGTCTCTCTTGGCAACATGCCCAAAATATATAAGACCAAGCCTCAAAATCCTTGCCTCCAAGGAATAGCTTGATTTCACCCTCTCCAAGACACACCTGTTAGTTGTTCTCTTGGTAGTCTTTGGTATGGGAAGCCAGACTTTATACCAAACATTATATGAAAACCCTTGTTCAGGAATTGAAGGAATTACAGATTTGTAAGTTAGGATTTCTCTTGTGACAGATCCTAGAAAATGAGCTGTTTGTTGCCTGCAAGACAGGAGACAGCAAGGGGCCCCCTACAGAGGGAGTGTTACTTCCTGAGCTAGAGTTCACCCTGAGGCATCAAGGTTAATAGTTAAGGGTAAACCAAATTCTTGCATTTGTGAACCCCTCCTTCCTGAGTCAAGCAGAAGGTTTTCTATAGAAAGAGCTTGGCTTCATTTGCTTTGAATTCTCTTTGTGATTTACTTCCTGGTAATTTTCAATAAAGACACAGAGAAGCTTGGCTTGGGGTCTTCAGTCAAGAACTGTTGGCCCCTGTTTTATGCTCTCTGCTCTATCACATTTCTGGCTGTTTGTCTCTTTATTAATAATTATAAAATTATTCCATTCTTTGGGACCCTCGGTCTGCAACATTCTGGTATGTTCAATATTCTTCTCCAGCACCACAACTCAAAGGCAACAATTCTTCTGTAATCTTTGGTCATTGTCCAACTCTCTGATGCATAGCAAGTATCTGTGAAGATTATGGCCCGGGTAAGGTGCACCTTGGTCTCTAGACTGACATCATTGCTCTTTAGCACTCTGGAGAGGTCACTGACAGCAGGTTTTCCTAATGCGATTCATCTTCCGATTTCTTGACTGCTGGTGCCAAACGTGTTGATTGTGGAGCCTAACAAACTGACATTGTTAACAATCTCAGTCTCTTCTCCATCTGTCATGGTGCTGCCAGTTGACACAGTGATGAGAATCTTTTTCTTCTTGATTCTGAGCTTCAATACACATTGCAATTTACAGTTCTCAACCCTGTGCAGCAAATACTTCAGGTTCTCTTCAGTTTCAGCAAGCAAAGTTGTGTTATCTGCATAACACAGGTTGTTGATAAGTCTTTAAATCCTGATAACACATTCCTCCTCATAAAGCCAAGCCTCTCAAATGATCTGTTCTGCATTCAGATTGAAAATGTATAGAGGCAGTATGCATTCTTGATGTACTCCCCTTCCTGACTTTTTGAACCGTGCAATGTTTTCTTGCTTTATTCTGATGACGGCCTCCTGGTCCAAGTATAGGTTTCACATGAGTACAATCAAGAGTTTTGGGATCCCCATGCTTCTCATTTTGGGATCCCCATGCTTCTCAAGGTTAGCCATAATTTGTTGTGATCCACACAAATACCTTTGCATAGTCAACGAAACACAGATATACATTCCTCTGGTACACTCTTCTTTTAGCCAAGATGCATCTGACCTTGGTGATGATGCTCCTTGTGCCATGGCCTCTTCCAAACTCAGCTTGTATTTCTAGTAATTCCCTGTTGATGTACTATTTTTGGATGATCATCCGCAGGATTTTGCTGAAGATACTAGTGATATTGTCTGTTAATTTCCACACTCTGTCGAAACACCTTTTTTTTTAACAAAAAAAAGAGAATAAATATGGATCCCTTCCAATCAGTTGACCAGCTGGTTATTCTCCATATTTTTTGGCACAGTCTTGAGAGCATTTCCAGGGGTTCATCTGTCAACAGAGTTATAACAATTGCTATTCCATCAATTCCTGAGGGCTTACTTTTTGCCAATTCTTTCAGAGCAGTTTGAATTTCCTCCATCACCAATGCCTCTTGAACATAGATTGAGTAGATTTGTTTTTTTAGTTTCCTTTAATTATTAATTATTCCCCCCCCCAAAAAAACCCCATTATTGATTTGCAGCCTTTGGTATGGCTTGCATCTCAATGTCAAGAAAACAAAGATTCTTACAACCAGACCAATAGGCAACATCACGATGGATGGAGAAGAAATGGAAACTGTCAACAACTTCATCTTGCTTGGACCCACAATTAGCAGTCTTGGTACCAGTAGGAAATAAGGAAACACATTGCACCAGAGAAATATGCTGTTAGGGACCTCTCCAAATTACTGAGGGGTAATGATGTTAGTTTGAGGACTAAGGTATGTCTGACCCAGGCAATTGTCTTTCTGATCACTTGCTATGCATCTAAGAGATGGACAACAAATAAGGATGACAGAAAAAAAAATTGACGTCTTTGAGCTGTGTGTTAGAGAAGAAAATGGAACATCCTGTGGACAGCCAAGAGAACAAACAGGTATGTCTTGGAAAGGATGCAGCCAGAATGCTCTTTGGACGTGTTGCTGTTGTTGTTGTTATGTGCTATTGAGTCACCTGTGATTCAGAAAGACTCTACATACAACAGCTCTGAAACCTGCCCTGTCCTGAGCCAGTCTCACTAACTCTGAGACCCCTACCCCCATTGCCCTAGTTACTGTATCAATCCAGGGTCTTCTTCTCCTGCACTGTCCCTCCATCCTTTCAAGCATGACGTTGTTCTCCAAGGATCAGTGCTTCCGGGTCACATGCCCGATGTATGTGAGATGGAGTTTTAAAATCCTAGGCTCCAAGGAGAAACTTGGTTTCACCCTCTCCAGAACAGACTGATTTGTATTCTTGGTAGTCCATGATAAGTTCAAGACTCTTCTCCAGCACCATAACTCAAAGGCATCGACTCTTCTTTTGTCATCCTTAGCCCTTGTCCAGCTCTCTGATGGATAGTAAATAATTGTGAAGACAATGGCCTGGATCAGGCACACCTTAGTCTCTAGACTGACATTGTTGCTTCTCAGTACTCTGGAAAGGTCTCTGACAGCACATTTACCTAATGCAATTCATCTTTTTATTTCCTGACTGCTGGTGCCAAGAGTGTTGATTGTGGAGCTGCACAAGCTTTAACTGTTAAAAAACTCAATCTCTTCTCCATCCATCATGGTGGTGCCAGTTGGCCTGGTGGTGAGAATCTTTGTCTTCTTATTGCTAGGATGGGCTATTCTTTGTTTAGGGACATGCTGCTGTGGAGGGTGGAGGGTCAGGGAAGGAGAGGAAGACCCTCAATCAGTTGGATTGACATGGTGACTGCTGCAATGGGCTCTTGTGTGTCAGGAAGTGTGAGGATGACACAGAATAGAACAGGGTTAGATCTTTTATTTTTAATAGGGTTACTATGAGTCATACTCAACTCAACGACACCTAACGACAACAACGTGTTCACAAATACTAATTACCACAGTATCATAACGAAAACCCTAGAAAATGTTAAAAAATGAAGGGTAATTGTAACTGGCTAATCATGACAGCTCTGGTCTGAGCTTGTTGCTGTTGTTAGGAATTGTTGAGTAAAGTACAGCTCCTAGCGATTCTATGAACAACAGACCTGCACCCTGTCCTATCCTGGGCCGTCCTCACAATTTCTGACAGAGTGTTCAACAAGTAAGTTAGTACAGTTTTATTCTTGTAGGTATGTTGATACATGATTGCTGAGTTTAAAGAAAACCCTTTTTAATCAGAATCAACTACTGTTGTTGCTGCATGCCATCAGGCAGTAAATCACACAGGAGTAGATTGCCCAGCCTTAACCTGTGGAATATCTGGTGGATTTACTGTGTATCTTTGCAGTACAACCTCTTAAACACTAAACTAAAAATTTCTCCTGGAACAGTATGTGAAAATGATATACATGGTCATTTCAGTGTCTCTCTACGGGTGTCACAGTGTAGTCCTCAATTCTCCATACCCTGAGGGGATTCCACTGACCTCCCCTAGGTCACTCTCAGACACAAGAGAGAATAATTAATATGTAACTTCTTATAAGTGGGAATATCTGTCAGGGTGTTTAATCTTAACCTGATCTTTAAGTGTTTGGTTGTTTTTTTTTTTTGTGATTGGTGGGTTTCAGGATGTTTTTACTTTTCTCCTTTACACTTTCTTATTCTGCCTAATTTTTCTACAGCAAGCACTTATAATTTCTATAACTGAGGAAATGTAACAGATGCAACTTGAAGAATCTCTTGTAAGGCTGTGTGTTCCCATCTCTGGAAGCGTTTGTACCATCATCCGTCACAATGTGCAGAAGGAACAGTTGAGTTCTGTGGGAGTTGAATTGCCATGTCTGTCTTCCTCTGTCAACCGTGACCCCTGGGAGGGGGTGGATGGGGAAAAGGATCACTTGCTTAACTCCTACCTTTATCAAGTGCTGTGCGAGGCACTAGGCAAGCATCACCTCATCTGATTCTCACTGCAGTATTCTTTTTGCAGATGAGACACAGCAAGGTTAAAGAACTTAATTGAGTCGTACAATAAGTACAAAGCTAGAGCTCAGATAGTGGGAGCAGATTTCACCATTGTATATTTGATTGTGTCATATAAAAATCTCAGTCAAGGCTGTGATGAATGCATTCAGAAAAAGTCCCTGCTGGTTTGCAATTGGCTTCTAACCTAAAGATGGATGGTTTGAACTCACCCAGAAGTTCAGTGAAAGAAAAGTCTGGCAATTTGATTCCATGAATATTACATGCAGGAAATCCCCACTGGGCAGTTCGACTCTTACATACATGGTCAGCATAAAGTGGAGTTGACTTGATTCCCTTGTGTTTAATTTCGGGGTTTTGAAAGCATGTAGAGTTGGGGAATCACTTGTAGAATGTGTGTATATTTTGAACTCTTGTTATTCTGTGAGAATTATTTTTTACAGAGCATTTTATATTGACATGAATTTTAATCAGTGCAATTGAAAAATAGCAAGCTATATATTTTTTTCTTAAAAGAGAAGAACTTTGCACCAGCTTGCCCATACCTAATATCCTTGACTAATTGCTAGATAGAAATAGCTAATAACACATAGCAAAGTGGACTGGGGGATGGGTTGTAGGGTAGAAAGAAATTATGCAACAATGAATGAATTATTTTTTTAAAGCAAACTGAGATAGTGTAGGGATGAAAATGTGCAACAATGAATGAGAAAAGGCAACTTTTCTGTAAACTTTCATTAAAATCAAAAGGAAACCATTTTAAAAAAACCCAAAAAACGAATGACAGACTAGTGATTTGAACCCAGCACCTGTGGGACAAAGGCAGTCTGTTCCTGTAGTGCATACAGTCGTGAAGACCCTGTGGGGCAGTCTGACCCTGTTACATGGGGTTGCTGTGAGTTGGAATCAACTTGACGGCACCACCCAACTATAACAACAACAGCAATAACAAATTAATAAGTCCAGATGAAAAGACAGCTGAGGCATTATTTCCCACGAGTCTTCTCTTCCCATTTAAAACAAATTTTTAAGGTGACAGTTTCCAAACTTATGTATAAGTACAGAAAATGGTGGAGGAAGCCTCTAGTGCACTCATCATCTGGTTTCAAGAATGATCAATATTTTGCTAACTTTTCCATGTATCTTCTATTCCCTCATGTTGAAAACAACAACTGGAAAATTTTAAAACAAACCCAAAGACTCATATTTTCATGATCATTTCCATAATTGGAATGAAAAGGTGTATGTGAGGTCTCAAGCTGCCCTCATTTAGCTATGTTCCTGCAGGAAGCAGAGACTGGAAAGTCAGCCTGGGAACTCTGTTTTCTGGAGGCCCAGGCGGGGAGAAGGGGCACATTTTTCAGAGGCAGAGAATCCCAATTTGCTCCCAACCTCTTCCTGAACAATAGCTCCCCTGAAATTCCTCCAGCCTCAGGATTTATATGATTCTCTAATTAAAAAAAAAGTAAAATCAAGTATCTAGCTTCCTCTAGTTAGAGATATCTGGGGAGTTTTGCTTCTGAAACTATTTTTGGCATGAAAATGTCACCCAAGATGTTTCAAGCTCTTAGGAAATTTTTAAGTCTTGAAAGCATCTGATTATATGCTAGAGCCATGACTAGAGGCCAAATGATAGAAGTAAATCATCACCCAAAGCAGTCATTTCCCATTATGATTCTGGTCCCCTACAGCTTTCTTGTTTAATGCATGTGGCCAAAGATAACAACTGGGACTGGTATGTGAAAAGTGGTGGAGCAGGTGGGTTGGGGAGGAGTGGCAGGTGCATGGTATGTGAGGAGCCTGACTGACTGTTCTTCCTTCAACAGCACCCTCTGTTTAGGCTTTCTCCCACAGCACAGCATGCTGGGAGATCCCCAGAGGGCTCTAGGAGAAAGCTGCCATTGTGCGTTTTGCTGATGGGTTCTGCTAAATGGGGGGCAGTGGGGAAGGGGGCCAGGGAGGCAAAGTTTTGTTTTTCTGTGTTCCTTTGTGCCACTGACAGACATCCCAGGGTTATCTGGGAAAATGACAGTACACGTAGGAACCAGAGCAGCTCAGCACAGGGTGGCTGGAGAGAGTAGACAAGGGTCAGAAGTGGAGTCCCTTGAGAACAGGAGGGAAGGGAAGAGCAAGGGGAAGCCCAAGGGTTCAAGCTGTGGAGTGAGTGAGGGTAGAATGAGGCCGAGGAAGGCTGGCTTCAGTAGATGGTAGGTGCTGCTGGCGAAACACAGAACAGAGGAAGGGAAAAGAGACCCCATTGGAAGACCTTTGGTTCATGTCCTTTAACAAAGTCCTCTCCCTCGACTTATATCCTACCTCCCACACCAGTAGCAATTGGGATTTTTTTAGGATTAAATGGGAAGAGCTGATAGAGAAATGAAAGGTCTCAATGACCTCCATTCCCACTGAGCCACCCCAGGTCTCTCTGTCCACCATTCTCCTAGGTAGGATCTTAATAGGAAAAAAACTGACTGAGATTGGGCTCTGGGGGCAGAAAGGAGGAAGCTGTGGGAATTCTCATCTACAGGAAGGCTGCTCAAGGATGAGGGAAGTCTCTAAACGTAGAGATGATTCTTGTAGTGCAACAGCAACCAGCTGTGCTTTCAAACTGCCTGAGTCCATGATGCACTGCTTCTGAGCTACTTCTGCAAATCCACTCCAGACCAATAGGGGGCGCGCTCGCCATGTTCCACCAGGCCTAACAGGAGGTGCTAACTGACAAAAATGGGAGTGGGGGGTGGGAAATGGAGAACATTTTATCTTCTTGGAGAATGTGTTCAAGAAGTCATCTCCATTTACCCATCCACTCATTGATACTCTCATGTATTGTTTTAGCCATTGTCAAGTGTTTCTTCTTGTTGTTCAGTGCTGTTGAGTTGACTCATAATAACCCTATAAACAACAGATCTGAATTATATTCTGATCTCTGATATACCTGAGCTTATTGCTGCAGTCAGCAGGTCACTCCATCTTCCCCCTTTAGGAGTCTTTTTCTCTTTTGCTAACCCTTCACCTTTTCCAAGGAATAGTGTCTCCTACGGCGCAGGAGGGGAAGGCCCTCTATGAGGTGGATTGATTCAGTGACTGGGATAATCGGGATGGGAGTGTCAGAGACAGTGCGATTGGCACAGGACAGAGCAGAGTTTAGGGCTGTTGTACATAGGATCGCTGAGTCGCAAGCGACTCGACGGCACATAACAACAACAACAACAGTAACAGGTCCAAAGAATGAGAGGCGAAACTTTGCCATCCTTGCCTTGTTGTTTTTGCCATCGAGTCTCCTGTGACTGATAGTGACCCTATGTACATTAGCTCTGAATCTTGCCCTAACCAGAGCCAATCTCATCATCTCCCACACACCTAGCCCCATTTCCCCAGTCACCGAGTCAATCATCTCATCCTGGGTCTTCCTCTCCTGTGCTGTCCCTCCACCCTTCCAAGCATGATGTCCCTCGCCAAGAACTGGCCTAGTCCTGGCCGTGTGCCCAAGTATGAGACAGAGCTTCAAGGTCCATGTTCCCAGGGAGCAGCCTGGTTTCCCTCGCTCTTTGATAGACCTTAGGACCTGTTTAAAAGGACCTCTGAATGCTAGGTTACATATATACCATCTGCATTGCTTAGGAGCAATAGGTAGAGAGGAAGTCTTCTGAACGATGGCAAATGACACTCTGATATTTGTCCTGACTGCCACTTAGCTCCTGGGTTCTTAGCTGCCACAGCTATAAAAATGGGGCCAATTAGGCTGCCCCATTTGCCCTGATGAGCACTAAGAAGATGGCTTCCCAGTTGTTCAAGAGTTGAGCCCCATGCCTCACTGTCATCATCCTGTCTACCCCCACAGTATGGTGGGGATCACATAGAAGATGAGAAGGTACTTTGTGTGAAGATATAAGCTCTGTTATTTTAGGATAAAGTACATACATACAGGGCTTCCAGATTCCCATGAAACAGATGACATATTTCATTGGCACATTAAGGAGGCCAAGTCTCTGATGTTACAAGGATGGGAGTGGGTGGATAGGCTAAGATAGTCCTCTCCCTCCGCCCTCCAACTTTCATAGGAAGAGAAAAGCAAAAGAGATCCGTGCTTGGGGAGGTAATAAAAATCCTAGTACCTGCTATAATGCTTTTTCACCCACAGAAATGATTTTTTCCAGTCCCTTGATGTATAGATGAGGATCCAAGTTAAAAAAAAGGAAAATAGTTGCCCAAGATCATGTAAGTGTGGTAGGGCAGCACTTCAAGCCAGATGGGGTTGGTTCCAGGAACTCCTCAGGCTCCGAGCTTATTCTCAGTGGTTGCCCAGTCAGGAACCTGCTCAGCAAAGGGCACACTGAATTGTG
Organism: Elephantulus edwardii; assembly: GCF_000299155.1. Lineage (NCBI taxonomy): Eukaryota > Metazoa > Chordata > Mammalia > Macroscelidea > Macroscelididae > Elephantulus > Elephantulus edwardii. The sequence goes on along the minus strand of NW_006399778.1, from coordinate 6,663,888 downwards.
AAGCCCAGGACATGAGGTATTGAGGGGTTCTGTGGGTAGAACATTTCATTTTATCCTTTAGTTCAGAAATAATTTCAGAAATGAGAGAGGCAGGTGTTACCTCCCAGGGTTGGCTGCAGAGGCAATTTTTATTTTCTCCCTTATATTTTCCAAACCCTGTAATTTTTATAACCCTCAGAAAGCATTTTTTAAAAAGAAGAAGAAGAAGAAAATTGGAGTGCAGTGAAATGCCTAGCTGTGCACTGAGATACACCAGGCAAGGCCAAAAGGCCAACCAGCATTGGTCACGCTGGGCTGCAGTCCTGGCCCAGAAGTCTGGAAATGTACTAACCTCCTCCTGGAATCCAAGGCCACCCAGGAAAGCTCACTCAACCTCCTTAACTTTTCTTACACTATTTCCCACTCCCAAGATACAACTCTTCCCTGGCCACCATCAAACTGGACTGCCTTTTCCGGGTCCAGCAGGAATTGTTTGGAAGCCCCACCTCCTCTAGAAGGGATGGACATCCCCTGCTCTGATCCCTGGAGCACTTCACTTGAACTTGCTTTGTAATCCTGACCACATTCTGTCTTGACCTTGTGTTCGCACCGGGGTCTGTGAGTGCTTCTGGACAGACCCTCCCTGTGCATGAGTCCTTGGCATTCCCTGTGCCATCCTCAGCCTGGCATATGCCAGGCTTCAAATGAATGTTTGCGGAACTTAATTGATAATGGAGCTTAAAAGTGGGATACTGTGATGGACCGGTGAAAGGCGGGCTTTCTCAACCTCAGCATTATTTGGGATTGGGTAATTCTTCCTTGTGGGGGGCTGTCTAGAGCATTGTAGGGTGTTTAGCTACATGCTTGGTCTCTGTCTATTTGATGCCAGTAGAACTTTCTTATTTGACAAATGAAAATTTGGATATTGCCAAATGTCTAAGAAAGCAGCCTCTCCTGGAAGACCATTGGTAAATAGTTTATAAGATAAAGTTTTCATAATGAGGAGGAGTAGGAACTCCTCTTTGATGAGAAAACCAAGGCTTGTGACAACTGTAGAAAGAAAATCTTGTGGCCGGTTCTCTTACTCTAAGTCTAGCACTGTCTCACCAGCCCATTGCCTTTCAGGACCCCAACAAGGTCTTTGCTTCCCCACTTTAGTGTGTCCTTCTTTGCTTCCACCCCCACATTCTAGCTTCTGCCCCACCCCCTCCTTTTTCTTCTTCATTCCTGTGGCCTGTGTCAGGACAGGTCTCTCTGGTTGACCCTCCTGGTCCATGCAGACTGGACCCCAGGCTGTGCCTGCACCCGCCCCATCATCACATCTTCTTCAGCTCGGTGGGCTCCTCTCCATGCTTGAACACGCTGATGGTGACCTGGCCTGTCTCGGAGCCATACTTGTTCTTGACAAAGACACCATAGCGTCCACTGTCCTCACTTTTGACCTTGTCGATGGTAATGGTGACCTCTGTCCCTCTCACCTCCATGTGGTAGCGGTCAAGGAAGGTGACAGGTTGGTCATTCTTTAGCCAGAGGATTTCAGGGGCCGGGTCACCTGAGATGACGCAGGTTAGGCACAGAGTCTGTTTTGAAAGACAGGAAGAGAATGTTCAATCTCACCTTGGCTGATAAGGCCTGGTACTCACCTTCACTTCCCAGGACAAACTGCTCTTTGTGATAAACTCATTACATTAGTTTTATAATCAGCCATAAAATGGTAACATTAAAGGGAGACATTCTATCCTAACTCCATAACTCTCTATTTCAGACCATAGCTGTGCTAAGCAATTGTTTGCCAAAGAATTTTATTTGTTTTTTGTTGTATCTACATCATTAGCATTTTACTATGCAAATAAAAGGAAAATAATTTGGTAAAAAAGATTCTGTGTATTGAGTTTGAAAACTCTAGAACAAGGTCTACTGCCTATTGTAATGATTAAACACACAGGCTCTGGGTGTGAATCCCAGCTGTTCCATTAAGCTGTGCCACCTAAGTCTGTTAACTTCTCTGAACCTCAGTTTCCCTGGCTGTAAAATGGGACATGTTTCATGTAGTTGTTTTATTGATTTTAAAAAAGTAATTTTATTTATTTTGTTGTTATGTTATTGAGGATGTGCACGGTAAAATCTATTCCAGGCAGGGCTGGTGGTGTAGTGGTAAAGTGTTACACTGCCTACCCAAAGTCTTCAGTTCAAACCCACCAGCTGCTCCACAGGAGGAAGATGGGGGGTTGCCCCCTGTGTGATTTACTGCCTCTGAAGGTTCCCTGGAGGGTCAGCTACGAGTCAGTTCTGACTCGACAGTAAACAACAATAACAAACATAGATACCAATACAACAATTTCTATATGTGCCATTTAGTGATATAAACTACATTCTTTGATTTATAAAACTATGCTTGGCTTTTTTTTTTTAAAAAAAACACCCCACCCTATTTCTTCCCTATTAACATAAATGCACTATTCTCTAAACCAAAAATCAAACCCAATACTAACAAGTCCATTCCAACTCATGGTACCTCAATTAGGTTTCCAAGGCTGTAAATTCTTATGGGAGGAGACTGCCCAATTATTTGGCCTTGGAGCAGCTAATGGGTTCTAACTGCCAACCCTTCCTTTAGCAGTACAACAACTAACACACTATGCCATGAGCTCTTCTTACTGCCTCTTAAGGTTCCTAGCTAATCTTTTGACTGTTATTGTTATGTGCCATTGAGTCATCTGTGACTTATAGAGACCCTCTGAACCCTGCCCTATCCTGAGACAGTCTCACTGTCTCTGACATATCTTCCCCTATTACCCAAACAGTGTCAACTGTTAACAATTCCATTCCATGCAGATAGTTCTTAAAAAGGTATAAAGCTTGAGGCGGGCATTTTTTTTTAAATAACCTAAACTATTGAAGAATTGATGCCTTTGAGCTGTGGTGCTGGAGAAGAGTATTGAGGGTACCATGGACCGCTAGGAAAACAAACAGATTCATCCTGGAAAGGGTGAAACTGGGTGGCTCCTTGGAGGCAAGGATTCTGAGGCTCTGTTTAACATACTTTGGACATGTTGTGAGGAGAGACCGGTCCTTGGAGAAGGACACCATGCTTGGTAGGGTGGAGGAACAGTGCAGGAGGGGAAGGCCCTCTAGGAGGTGGATTGATTCAATGACTGGAGTAATCGGGATGGATGTATCAGAGACAGTGTGATTGGCACAGGACAGAGCAGAGTTTAGGGCTGTTGTACATAGGGTCGCTATGGGTTGCAAGTGACTCGACGGCACATAACAACAACAACAACAAACTATTGTAAAATACAATACAATACAATAAAATACAAATACAATACAAACTCCTTTAAAATAAAGGAGGCTTCAGGAGGTGTTTTTGGTGTGGGCTTTGATGCTTAAGTAAGCTAAAATATTTAATATGTATGGGCAGGGTCTGGCACGAACAAGTCACCATATACATGTGAGCTGTAATTTTCTAGGATACTTATCTGTTGTTGTTAGGTGCTGTGACCCTGTGAACAGTTCTGAACCTTGTCCTATCCTGAGCCATTTGAAATATGTCTGATTATGCTTGAGTCCATTGTTACAATCATGTATCAATTTAGCTTGTTTTTCCTCTCTTTCTCTGACCCTCCGATTTCCCAGCATGATGTCTTTTACCTAAGGACTGGTCCTACACCACTAAACTTGCAGTATTTCAGCCCTGAGATCAGGGTGCTCCTTGGAGGCTAGGGTGGGGAAACTTTTCTTGCATCCTTTAGGCCTGTTGGTAGAAGGGGCCAGTCCTTGAAAGAAAGACATGCTCGGAAGGGTGGAGAGTGAGGATAAGAAAGGAAGACCCTCAGCACGATGGATTAACAGTGTGACCGTAACAATGGGATCCAGTGCATCAGAAATGGTTAGGCTGGCACAAGATAGGGCAAAGTTCCGATCTGTTGTTCATAGGGTCGCTCTGAGTTGCCGTCAACTTGATGGCATGTAACTACAAGAACAACAATGATGGCTTTCAGCCAGTCCGCATTCTGTGGAAACTGAAGGCCAGAGTAAGTGTGATGCCAGAGCTACCTAGAGAGATGGGAGCAGGGTGCCGGTCCAGGCTCACCCTGCGCCTTTCCCTGGTACTACATCTGTACGCAGCCAATGAGGTGAAGTCAATCTGCAAAGTCTGGCTCTTGAACCGGTACCACTATAGTGTTTCGTCATCCGTGATTAACACCTAGGAGGCGAGTGTCTGTGACAAAAGAGCCCGTACCTTGTCCTCCATAATCGTGGCCACGTCTGGCAGGCCCCTCACCACTTTGGCACGATCTGGAAGAGAAAAAGAGACCCAGGGATGACTCCATTCATGCCGGCTGCTTTACTGAGGCAGGTTTCTACATAGCTGAGATTTCTTTTTAAGCACTGCTTATTTCCCCTCCTATTTTGATAATTTTTGCATGAAAATATTTAAAATGTAAAGATATTTGCCATCAAAATATGGTCTATGCTATTGTGGCATTATCACAATATCACAATTACCTTTGCTGTCAAGTCTGAATTGGATCATTCCTTACCCTCCACTAGGTTTTCAGAGGCTGTTAATCACACGAGAGGAGCTTCTCCTACAAAGAAGCTGATGGATTTGAACTACCTGCCTTTGGGGTTGGCTGTGCAACTGCTTACCCATTAAGCCACCATGGAATGCTTTTAGATGGCATTTTCACCAAAGTCTTCTAACTCCCACCAAACAATTGGGTGAGACTATGTATATGTATAGGGAGCTCTGGTGGCCTAGTGGCCAGAAGCTGTGCTGCAATCCTGAAGGTACACTGTTCAAATCCATGAGCTGCTGTGTGGAAGAAGGATGGGCCATCTCCTCCTGTGCAATTTTCTGCCTTTGAAAACCCACTGGAGGGTCAGCTATGGGTCGATTCTGACTCAAAAAGTCACCACCACCACCACCACCACCACCACCACAACGACAACATGCATAATAAATAGGGAGCTCTGCTGCCTAGACGATGCAAAGGCATGTGGTTCAAATCTACTCACTAGTTGTTTTGCAGGAGGAAGATGGATAATCTCCTCCTGTGCTATTATTTACAGTATCTGAAACCCCACTAGAGGGTCTGCTATGGATCTGTTCTGACTCAATGTTGTTCAACAACAGCATGTAGATATAGATAGAGATAGAGAGAGAGATAGAGATATAGAGATAGAGATATATAGATATATAGATAGATATCTCAGAGATATATATAAATATCAAGATCTCAGAGATATATATAAATATTTATTTATATTTAAATAATATAATAAGCAATAATGTCAATTTACAGATACACCTGATTCAGGCCATGGTGTTTTCAATCATTTGCTACATTATCTGAGAGCTAGACAATAAATGAGGATGACAGAAGAGGAATTGATGCCTTTAAATTGTGTTGGAGAAGAGTACTGAGTATCCCGTGGACTGCCAAAAGAACAAATGGATAGGTCTTGGAGAAAGTGCACTGAAAGTGTTCCTTAAAGGCAAGGATGGTGAAGCGTCATCTTACATACTTTGGGCTTGCTGATAGGAGGGGCTATTCCTTGGGGAAGGACATCATGCTTGGAAAGGTGGAAGGTCAGCAAAAGAGGAGGAGACCCTCAATGAGGTGGATTGACACGGTGACTGCAGCAATGGGTTTGAATATGTCAGAGATGATAAGGATGGCAGGATAGGACAGGGTTCCAATCTATTTGTTGTTCATAGGTTTGCTATGACTCTTAATTTACTTGACAGCACCTAACACTAACATGCATACAGATACTTGGAGGGATTGGATACCTTGCTAAGGACTCAGTTAAAGCACATAGAGCACTGTGGTAAGCAGGCCATTAACTAAGATGCATGGAACCCTATCAAGGGGGTTAGTTTACCATTCCGCTGGGCTTAAAATGAGCTACATTGGAGGTGGAAAGCAAGGAACCTGACTATCACTATGACAGAAGTATAGCATGTGCTTTGAACTGAAGCCCCTGCTCTGGGAAACCTCCTAGACCGCAAAACAGAGTCCTAACAACAGAGACAATGAGAGGCAGCAGCAGTGAAACTGCAGTGGCAGAACCAGGAAACCAGCAGGAGGCAGTGTCATGGGCTTCTCAATGTACAGAGTGACAGAGCCCAATGCCTTTGGACAGGAGACTGGCTGGAGGAGTGGCAGTGCATCTGAGCATTTATTAGTGGAGCTGAAAAGCTTTGTAACACTTGCCTATAAAAGGCAGAGACTGAGGTGACTGAAGAGGCTAGAGATGCCAAGGTCCAAAGAGCCAGGAAAGTGTGAGGTCTTCCTGTAGTCATGGCTGAGAAGAAGCTGTCCTCACTGAAGAACTATACTCAGAATCATTTCAGATTCTGTATTATCACCTATTACTTCCCACTTTC
>NW_006399778.1:6602323-6655159 GCF_000299155.1 Elephantulus edwardii | reverse complement strand
GGAATGAATAGCTGGTGCCAGTGGTGGCTAAAAGGTTAGAGAAAGGTGGTATGTCTGACCTCTGCTTCCTAGGATTCATCTTTGGGCCAATGCTGATGGTGACCAGCTTGTGAAGTTGGAGCAGGTCAGATGCCTCACCTCACTACAACTGTGGTCCTATCCTGGCTGCAAGACCATCATGACTGGTGGTTCTTAAAGGCTAAGTGAGAACCGAGAAAGGCCAGATAGATTTCTCTGAGGATTAAACTAGCAAAAGCCCACGCACAATGGGTGTGAGATGAAGCTCAAGGAAGGAGGGTCCCTTTTGTGACACTTGACTCTGATCAAGGGAGGGTCCTGATGGCCATGTGGTTGGGGCAGGACAAGAATGTGGTTTTAATTTACTGAGTGGAAAGCCAATAAACGTACAGTGCAAAAGAGCCTGAAGGAATAGAACGAAGTGGTCAGCACCATCTCTAAATCAAGGATTAGGGAAATGCAAAGATCTCAAGGCTGACTGTCAGTGAACATAAGGGGAGCAGGATCCGGAACTGGGTGGGGAAGGACCCAGAAGTGGACAGTGTGTACCCCAGCAGAGGTGAGACGATCCACATTCCTTGATTTAGAATCCATAACTCCAGCAACCGTGTGTTGGTGAATTCAACTTCCCTTTGTTAGGGCCCTGGTTTGGGGCATCCTGCCCAGGGCACAGAATTTCAGGTCTATCTTTACCCAGTATCTGGATAGACTGATGGGGTGGCCAGCACAGGAACCTCTTGGAGCTGCTGGTACTCCAAGCCCATGGGCAGTCTGAGGCTGGTCTCTAGGGGGTGCTCTTTCCATTAAGCAAGGCCTTCTGAGTACGTGGCCATTTAGACCTGTCAATTGCCTCTTTCAAAATTCCAATTAAGAATGCCAAGGCCAGTACTTCCTGTCATGTGAGGATACCTGAAACTAGGATGTCACACAGGGTGAATCTGCTGTTGTTGCTAGCTGCTGTCGGGTTGGTCCTTTACTCATGGGGACTCATGCACAACAGAGTGAAATATGGCTTTGCCCTGTGCCATCCTCACAATGGATTGTGGCTTAGGCCAATGCGACTTGTAGGGTTTTCATTGGCTGATTTTTAGAAGTGGTTCACAAATCCTTTTTTTATAGTCCATCTTGGTCTGTTATTGTTACATGCTGTCAAGTCAAAACCAAGTCAAAGCTTACTCCAGTGGGTTTTCAGAGGCTGTAAATTGCATGAGAGGAGACTTCCCATTCTTCTCGTGAGCTGGTGGATTCAAACCATATGCCTCAGAGCTGGCAGCACAACTCTTTATCCACTAGATCATCAGAGCTCCTTGTCTTAGTCCAGTTGTTGTTGTTGTGTGCCATTGAGTTGGAACTGACTCATAGCTGACACTCCAGCAAATTTTCAGAGGCAGTAAATCGCACAGGAGGAAAGTGCCCATTTTTTTTTGATAGAGCAGTTGATGGACTTGAACTGCGCACCTTTGCATTGGCAGCACAATTTCTCACAGCACAAAGCCACCAGAAGCTCTGTTAAAACCCATTTAGCATCATAGGAATATATACGTCTCCATGGACAGATGGAGAATGGCTGTAGGTGGCCCCTAACAATGCAGCATTTTCAGTTGATCTCTTGTCTGTTTCTTTAGTCTTTCAGTCCTTTTCTTCCCGCCACGTTGCTGGGCTGCTTTGTTCTGTGACTAGAAGTCTCCTCCTCACCAAAATGTCTGTGGCTTAGTGAGACCAGAAGGCCAGACTCAAATGACATTTGGCTTCATAGAACATGTGAAGTAATAGCTGCTCCCTGAGGCTGAGGCATGTGTGTGCATTGAAATGGCCAAGGAAGAACACTGAATAGGGAGTTCTCAAATGTGCAGACCAGGGGGCACTCAGAGGTCATGGCCTATCCTTACGGATTTAGGACTACATCCTGGATTAGAGGCTCTAGTGCCCAAGAATTAGTTCTCCCCATCTCCATGTATCACTGGGGAAGGGCTGCCTCACCCCTTTCTCGTCATCTCTTGCTTTTGGGGCCTCACCAATGTTGCTGGTACATCTGTTGGGCAGTAGGCCCACCTGGGCATTTCCATTATCTCAACCAATCTTCATATTCCTTACCTTCTGCCTTCACCCTGCTCCACCCATATCTCCTGGAACAGTTCCAGTGGGACTTAGGACCATGGATTAGGCCCACTGGGAACCTGATAGATACTTCAGCTGCTCAAGCCCAGAAATAAGAAAACAAAAACATTGGTGAACTTACTCTTCTCTATGATGGCTGCGGCTCTGAAAAACAGAAATGTGAAAATGTTCCATTTGTTAAAGGGCCATCTTTAAGCATGGGTGGTGGGGAGAGAAAGGTGGAGCTCCCAGGAAGAGTTATTCTGCAAAGGCCATGACACACCCCCAGATCCCATGAGGGACATGAGAACCAGAGGAAAACTTACTTCAGGCGCTGGTGCTCAGCCAGTGCGTCATCAAAAGCTGAAAGGAGGAGGGGGTAGGTCAGTGGTTCTGCCCATGTGAGCACTGTTCCAACTCCCTTCTCTCCTCTACCCTTTCATATGCATTTCGAGTGGTGCTATAATCAGTTAGGGAGATGGGAGTCCTCAAAACAACTGTGGAATTTGTACCCTACTTTCTTCTGGACAGACAGGTAGAAAGCTCACCTTGTCCTGAGAGGTCAACTGAGAGCTGCCGGACTTCCTTGCCAGCAGCTATTTCCAGGGAGTATTTGCCCTTGTCTGAGTCTTTAGGGTCTAGGATGTGGAGCCAGATCTCATCCAAGGTGGTGCCAGTCCTCATCCTGTCACCACTTTCCAGACGTTTCTCTCTGAATTGGAGGGCAAAGGGTGGTTAAAATGATTCACCCCCAAAGCTGGCTGTCTGCATGGGTTCAGACACCTGTTGCCCCTAACTTCTCTCTAAGGGGTGTTTTTCCCCCCCAGACACCTGAGCTGAAGGTGGTCACCATCTACCAAGTACTTGATATATATATTCTTTTATTCATTCATTTAACTACTCATTAATATATTAAAACTTGTGGTCCATTAACTATGTGCTAGCACCGAGTTTGTTACTGTGAGGTGTCTTGCAAGTGGGCCACTGAGGAAACATTGCTTCAGGTTAGTGTCTACCACCTCTCGTACTCATAGGAGGCGCTTCCCCACCTCTTAACTTATTTCATCATAAGCCCTGCTGGAGTTTCTTCCCACAATTATATCTTCCAACCATCTAAGGTTAAACTCCTTCATTTTGCTCCTTAAGCTTCATTCCTTAAGGCACCTGGACCATGCTCTGCACTGTGTAAAAGAAGTATCACATCTGGGCTAAGTCACAAGACTGAGAAACTCTAGTTATAAAGGTCTACTTCCTGGAATTCAAACTGGTCTTCACTCCCTCATTTAACAACGTGACCAAGCCGTTCTAAACATCTTCATACAACAGGTGCAGTAATAGCTGCTTCACATGCCCATGATTCCATACTCTAGGAAAATGGCTCCCAAACTATCTGAGGTTACTCAGTTATTGTCTGAATTTCTGTTCTTACATTTCTGTGGATCCCTTATGTAACTTGGCTTCAAGCCATGGACTTTAGTGAGTTCTCAGCCTCACACATCCCTTTTGCCTACATCTTTCTTCTGAGCAGAAATGTCTGGCTACCCGAATTCACTAAGGTTAAAGTGACCCAGCAGGGCACCATGATCCACCCAATCACCTTATTCTCTTTATTCTTTTATTTCTCCCTCCCACAGTTCTCAGATGTATTACCCTGAGATAATGGTCTTGCTGTGGTCATGGATATTCTAGGTAAATGGTCCTCTGGTGGCCTAGTGGTAAGAAACTGTGCTGCAATCTCAAAAACATGTGGTTCAAATCCACAAGATGCTCTGCAGGAGAACTGGCAGTCTCCTCCTATGCTATTTACTGCCTCTGAAAACCTGCTGGAGAATCAGCTAAGGGTCAGTTCCAGCTTGATGGCATACAACATCAATAATCTCTAGGTTCCTATCTTCCCTGTGGGACCTCAGGCCAGGCCCTTCTATGCCTTTGACAGTTGTTCCCTATCTCTCACTCCTGTAAATAGCAAGGCCAGTGGTAAACTCTCATCTACACCAACCCCTTGGGCAAGGGGAGAGGAGACCTCCTCTCTGGGTAGGTGCTGGCCCCTTGAACTGACTAGAGCTTCAGGAGAAGTAAAAGACCTACTTGTGGAACCAGGTAGTTTTCATATAGTCCACATTGTAGTACTTGACCTTGCTGAAGATCCGGATTCCCTCTTCAGTTCCCTGGATTTTCAAGGGTGCTGCAGAGAGGGCTAGGGAGGTAGAGGAGATGGGTAATTCTTCTTCCAGGCTCTCTTTGCAGTATATTTTAGTGCCAACCCACTCACCCCTGCTCTGGAGGGTGGAATGGGGAGAATTCAGTGTTGTGAAAAGACAGGAACTTCTCCATCCCCTGGTAGCTCAAACTGATTGGTGGCCTCCCTGAAGCCATTTGGTATCTGAACAGGGATGGGCAAAGAGGCAGGTTTGCTTACCACTAATCCTGCCCAGCTCAGTGAAGACAGCATCCAGAGCTGGAAGGAGACAGAGAACAGTCAGCTGGTATAGGACTCCCTCAGTGACTCACATGCCACTCACTCTTGGGCATGGGGTCCTGTCACTCTGTAAGCTGACTTATAGTCTAGTGGAGTCCTGGAGCACAGCAGACACCATGGATGGAGGCTAGTTAGCTCAACCTCAACAATGCCCAGAGCCGAGCTGAGCAGCCCGATAAGGAGCCAGGACCCACCATGGACTGAACACCGGCTCTGCAGCCCCATGTTTGGGCTTCCTGTGCTACATGCAATGAACCTGGGTCTGAGTCACACCGACCAGGCTCCCATCACTAGCTGTGCAGACCTGGAAAAGTCATTTACCCGCTCTGTGACTAAGTTTCCCCATGTGGCACAAGGATTGTACACGTTTTACCCCATGGGACACAAGACCCTCCTGTTCTGGTAGGTGCCCTTTTTGTCCATCTCTAACACCAACACCGACCTTCACCTGAGAGTTCCAGAATGGTGTCATCTTCCCCTCGACTGTCAGAAACCACTGCTCTGTAAAGGCCTTTGTTCTCTTTGGACATCTGGAACGAAGGAGGAGAGATGGCAGCATCAGTGTGAGCTCTTGAAAGAGTGACAGACAGCAAGCCCCCAGGCCTGAGCTCAACTCTCTGAGATCCTCTGGGCCTCAGTTTCCCCACTGTGATGAGAAGGGGCTGGGTTGGATGTATTCTGAGGCTACTTCCAGTTCTAGGGCCCTTTGACAAGCTGTGGGCCTTGTCCTGGACTTAGGCCTAGAGTTGGGCATTAGTGAGAGCAGAAATAGATGTCCTTGTGTGGATTTCAGCTGGCTGTTTCTCACCAGCATGGGAGCCCTCCTCGCCAACTCCTCTGAACAGGACATAGGCTCTGCCTGAGCTGTCCTGTCCTGGGCCCTGGAAGGAGGACAGCCACTGCTCTTTCTCAGAAGAATGCGTGTTTTCTTTCATACAGGACAAAGAAGTCCTTTCTGGAATATTGCTTGTCGGGTGAAATCTGATCTGGCACTCTGCAAAGCAAAACCTTGGGTTGTGCTTTTGAAATAAAACCTGGAGGTCATTTTAAAACTCCCTACAAGCATCAGTATTTGCCTCCCAGTATCCTTAAAGGATCTCGCCTACCCTGATCACAACCCAAATCAGACAACTCTTCGCCTGGAGGCTGAGCTCTCTCCTAGTCTCCCCTGCCCAGCAAGGATTCCAAAGTCTTAACCAAACCCAGTGTGGATGATAGGAATGATTTCTGATGTAGATCTCTAACTTCGTCTTTGCAGTTAAACTCTCTGCACCTTAATTTACTCAATGATGACATAATCCTCGCCCTGCCAATGTGCTGTGAGGGTTAGTAGTGGTAACTCTTTGGAACCCAGAAAGTTCTGTGTCAAGGGGAGAAATGATTATAACAAGACTCATCCACCTGCCAAGGTGTTTTAAGCACCTCCTTGTGCTGGGCCTCCACAGTGGGGGAACATTGACTTAACATCCCCCAGGCCAGGATACAGGGAGGAAACCCGAAATCAGTATTTTCTTTTTAGTCAGCAAACCAACACTTGCTCTTGGCCTCTTGGTATTCAGAAATGAGCAGCAGTGTCAATGCCTTTGTTTGAGAGTAAATCTTGTGTTTATCTCTGATCTAGTCTCATCCTCTTCCAAAGCCTATGGGGGAAGAATTGGGTTCCAGGCCCTTCTTTGTCCTAGACTGACCGCCAGACATGGTGGCATCCTTTATGACATGCATGAGAGTGTCGGCCAGGGAGGAATCTTAGAGCAAGCTCCCTCAGATCTGCTCCTGTTACAGATGAAAACTGAAAGCAGCGAGGGACAGTGACCACCCGAGGCCACACACAGACTTGGTGTCAAGATCAGGACTTAAGCTCTGTGAGAAGCCATATGGAGCCCAAGACGAAAGGAAAAAGAAGTAATACTAATTCTGTCTTTGTTACTAATGTTGGAGTTTTGTTCTTTGTGGATTTGGGGGGCCAAGGAGGTGTATGTCAGAATTTTTCAGATACTGAATGAAAATATAATTTATCTTGACTACAGAGGCTTTGGTGGCCTACTGGCAATAAACTGAGTTGCAATTCTGAAGGTACGTGGTTTGAGGTCACCAGCTGCTCCACAGAAGAAAAATGGACAATCTCCTTCCTCCCTGTGATTAACTGCCTCTGAAAACCTGCTGGAGGGTCAGCTATGGGTTGGTTTTAACTCACACAACACAGAGGTTTTTGGCTCGTCTTGGAATTCTGAATCGGAGGTGAGTCCTGACTGCCCCACCCTGTCCTACCCCGTGCTGACCTGCTGGCAGCTGGAGTGTGTGAGCATGGGATGCACTGACCTCTTTGATGAGGAGCAGCCCTGCCCCTGTTTGCTCGTCATATTGACCGGCTGGCAGCGCGCTCTTCTGGAAGAACCACTGGAAGCAAGTCTCCTTCTTGGTGTTGGTCACCTGGTCAAGGTGGGCAATGAGAGTCTATCAAACTTTCTCATTAGACTTTTTTTAGCAAACACTGTGCCCCCTAATATCAGCTGGGAGAGCTAGCCCGTAGCTGCCCCAATATAGTAATTCTAAACCCAGGGTCCCATCAAGTAGTGGCTTCCCTTTTTTGGGGTCAAAGACACAATCTCTTGGGGCTACTTCCTGGGGATTACTCAAAGCCCAGGTGTGGAATTTGGGGGATGGGGCAGGGATAGCCATGGTGGGGTTTAAGGACTAGCCACAGATCTTGCTCCAACAGGCCTAGGGTTCGGGACTGGAGGCAGGGGCTTAGATTTGCCTTGCACGTCAGCAGCACTTGGCAGTCCTCGGTGACTTTCCATTGCAAAAACTCCTCAAAATATGGACCTGTGAGTATAAAACGGAAGCATCCACTTACCAGGTCAGAGCGCCAAGCTTGGACAGAGTGCCACCTGGTGGCAAGATGTAGGGAACCAGTGGGAAGAGGAGGCGTGGCTAATGCCTAGTGATCCTTATTTGTGGCTCCCACGGGGGCTGGGGGACGGGGCGAGGGTGAGGTAGGGAAGGGATGATTAAGATGAGACAAAGGCCTAGGGGGCAAAATGTAAGGAGGCATTAACTCCCAGTGTCCGGCAAGTGCTGCATGGGGACAGCTGGGTGAATTGCAGGGACACCTCAGCAGGGGACTCATTAAGCAATTTTCCTCCGCTGACCACTGACCTTCATCCCTGCAGCTCTTACCCTGTTTTCTCTTCCAGTCTCTTCTCTTAGCATCTGCCTTCCTCAGAAGTTTGTCAAAATCTGTGAACACATAGGGAGGAACGGGCATGAGGCAAGAACAGCGCAGGGGGTACAACAGGAGACCAAGGCCTTGTGCTCAGCAGCCCCCAGAGCTGAGAACACACAGCCAGGTGCCGGGCAGGTGGGCAGGGTGGGCTGACCGTCATCCACCAGGGCCAGAGTGATCTGGTTTTTGGCTTTTCCATCTTGGAGCTGAGCAGTGTAGGATCCTTTGTCCTCTTCAGACAGAACCTGGATGATCACCTCGACCAGGCCCTTCTCTCGGTCAAAAGTGATTTTGCGATTCTGGGGAGAAGAAACACCCAGAATTGTCTTTGCAGTTTTCCTATTTCTGGGAAACTTGTGCCATAGGAGCACAAATCAGTATGTAGGTGAACCGGAGGTTGTCCGGAGCTATTCGTCTTCAGAGACTAGGAAGGGACCTTAGTAACCCTCCACTCACATAGCCTGTGGTTCAACACCCAGTCCCTGCACATACCAGATAGGCAAAGGCAGGAGCACTTGATACTACTTACTATTAATAATAATACGACCAATTTCTACTGTGCCATACTTTGCAGTATGTCTTCTTTTGTTAAAATGAAGTAGGAAAAAGGCTCATAAAAATATAAAGGATAGCTACAACAAGATAAACAACCCAATTGAAAAATGGGCACAGGATATGAACAGATACAACCCAATTGAAAAATGAGCACAAGGTATGAACAGACACTTCACCGAAGAAGACATTCAGATGGTAAAGAAACACATAAAGAAGTGTTCAAAATCCGTAGCTTTAAGAGAGATGCAAATAAAAACAACTATGAGCTATCATCTCACCCCAGGAAGAATAGCAAAATTCAACAGAGCAGCAAACAACAAATGCTGGTGAGGTTGTGGAGAAACTGGAATCCTTATTCACTCACTGTTGGTGGGAGTGTAAAATGGTGCAACCACTATGGAAGGCTGTATGGTGCTTTCTCAAAAAGTTGGAAATAGAAATATCATTTGACCCAGCAATTCCACTACTAGGGACTAGATCCTGAAGAAACCAGAACTGCCACCCAAGCAGATATATGCACACCCATGTTTATTGCAGCTTTGTTCACAATAGCAAGGAGTTGGAAACAACCCAAGTGCCCATCAACAAACCAATGGATAGGGAAGCTGTGGTATAGTCACACAATGGAATACTATGCTGCATTGAAAACCAAGGAACTGATGGATTATTATACAAAATGGGTGACCCTAGACATTATGCAGAGTGAAATATCTGTCACAAAAAGACAAATACTGTGTAGTACCACTGTTGTAAAACGGGACTGACATCGTGGTTGGGGGAAGACTGAGAAAGATGGGATAAATAATGTATACTGCATTGAAACAGATGAGGGAGAAAACTTTAAAAGGAATATATGATTAGGTAATATTTTCATGACAAGATTCCAGAAAAAGAAATGCATAGTAAAGTGGACCGTGCACTTGGTGGGGGGAGGATTGCATAACAATGAAAAACATTTTTTTTCTTTTCAAAGATAAAAGCAAACTGGGGGGAGGGGTGGGCAGGGAGGAAAATGTGCAACAATAAATGAATGGGAAAAAAACTAAATGGGAAGAATATGCTATAAAAATATATGTTGCATTAAAATATTATAAAGGGTAATCTGAAAAAGCCTGTACACTTGCTACTGAGAATTAACATTCATTTACTTTTGTCTTACATACCTCAGATTTCTTTTTGAGAAAGAAAGCATCTTTGATAAAAGTAAAGCCTTCATTCTCCCTCCCTCCTCTTCTGTTCCCTTGTCTCCATTTTTAGAATAACTACTCTTAATGTAGACTCAGTTCATGTTTTCATGCTTTCACTTTAAATACATGTATCCATAAACAATAGATGTATTGCTTCCCACATCTTTTTAAAAATTTTTTAATCTATGCTGGTTTATTTACAAAGTTTGCATACATTGCATTTCACACTGGATCTTTCCCATTTCCTTCACCCCACCCTCCCTCCACCTATCAAATTGTGCGAGCCTATCATTAATGTCCCCCCTTACCCTCCATCCTCACCACTCGGCTCTCACCCTCGCCGCACTTGAATCCTTATACTCGTTCTACAATAATGGTCTTATACAGTATTTGTCCTTATGAGACTGGATTAGTTCACTTAGCATAATGCACTCCAGTCTTTTCTAAGTTAAGTAGTAATTTACAACATCATCGCTCCTGCGTGCTGTGTAGTATTCCATCATGCGAATGTACCATAACTTCTCAATCCACTAGATTGTTTCCCACATTTTTAAAAATGTATGTGAAATAGGACCATACTATTATGCTTGAAAACATGTTCAAATGTACAGTTGCAATTCATTCACTTTTACTTGTAGTATAATATCCTATCATACAACTTTATACCATCATTTAATTATCCATTCACCTAAGGCTGCCATTTGTATTGCTTCTCTTCTTGTCTTGCTGTTAGACAGGAACATACTGGAATTCCTGTTTAAAAGTTCTCCTAGGGCAGCTGACTGATGTGAAATTGGCTGAATAGAGTACATGAAATTTGGCTTTACTCACTCAGAAACTCTTCTCCATTGAGTCAGAATTGACTCATAGCTGACCCTGTAGTGGATTTTGAGAAGCTATGCACCACACAGGAGGACATTGCCTGTTATTCTCCCACAGAGCAGCTGGTGGATTAAACGTGCCTGCCTTCGTGTTGGCAGGGCCACTCCCGACCCACCAGGTCACCAGAACTCCTTTTACTATTTGATGCTAAATTGTTTTCCAAAATGGCTATGCCAGACTAAAGACTTGGTTGTGGACAGACAGCAACCAAGGTGTGTTTCCAAGTCGCTTAGGGAAGCATGTGGATTAATCTTTGACTCATATTTTTGTTTCTTTTCTTATCAATTTGTAGGACTTTGAAAAATACAAAGCAGCATTGTGAAAAATGTCTGCATTCTGATCCTTTGTCTTTTGCAATGATCTTGTTCCAGTCAGTTGCTTTGAATTTGGTGTGAGTCTTGGGGGGCTGTGGTCCTCAAACTAGCTGGCAGTTTATTGCAATCCCTAAGGACTTTAGAAAAAGAGTTGTTGTTGTTGACGATGTTATGTGCCATTGAGTCACTTGTGACTCATAGTGACACTATGTACAACAAGCCCTATACCCTGCTCTATCCTGTGCCAATCTTATTGTCTCTGACACACTTACTACAATTATACCAGTTACTGAGTCAATCCATCTCATCTAGGGTCTTCCTCTCCTGCGCTGTCCCACCACCCTCCCAAGCATGACATCCCTCTCCAAAGACTGATCCCTCCTTGCAACATGCCGAAAGTATGTCAGACAGAGCTTCAGAATCCTTGCCTCCAAGGAGCAACCTGGTTTCAGCCTCTCTAGGATGAACCTGTTTGTTCTAGATATTTTAAAAGTTTAGTTTTCCATTAGATACATAGATCTTCTAGTTATAGTAGGATGTATGATTTGAAGGAGTCATCTAATTTTATTTTTCTCGACAGACTGAACTATTTTGAGAAGTAGCATATAATCAAGAACAAAAAAGAGTAATGAAGGATCAAGTTCAAGATGTACTGAAGACACTGGCAAAAAAATAAGTCCTCAGGAAGTGATGGAATACCAATTGTCATATATCAACCTTCAGACACAGCCCTAGATGTGCTCACTAGACTATGCCACGGTGTGGCCTTTGGATCAGCATCGCAAGTCACAGATTACGCCACCAGAGATCCCTATTGCTTATACCACTGCAGTACTTCTCACAATAGCCAAGAGGCAAAAACAACCTTCAGATGAGCTGATAAACAAAATAGGGTATAAAAATGTGGTTGTAAAGAGAAATGAAGTCCTGAATGAGACGTGAAAAACAAGCAAAGTGAAGTAAATCAGCCAAAAAAAGGACCAATACTATTCGATCTCTCATAATGACAACAATATATGAAATAAGGTAATAGAAATATTAGTAATATATATTGAGCTCAATATGGATAATGAGCTCATATCAGGGATGAGAGGGAAGTGGGGGAGAGAAGTTTTTATTTAGGGGGTACTGAGTTTTAAATAATGGCTGTGATATAGTTTGGAAAAGGATAGTTGCAGTGGCATTACAATACGGCAGATATCAATGCCATTCAACTGTAAATACGAAAGTGGTGTAGACAAATGTCCTGGTTATGTATGTTTTTAATATATTGATAATATTGTTGTTGTGTGCCTCTGAGATGGAATCGACCCATACTTCTACCCAAACTTGCCTCCAGTAAGTTTTCAGAGGCGAGGTATTAAATTGCATGGGTGGAGATTGCCCATCATTCTCCCACAGAGTGCCTGGTGGATTGGAACTGTATGACACTGAGATTGCAGCAAACTTTCTTACTGCTAGGCCACCAGAGCTCCCTATACTGATAATAGTAATAAAACAAGAATGTTGATTGGACACTCAGAAGTTGGAAGAGGCATGAGAAATTGTTGGGGAGTCTTTCTGCCCTGGACGTGCTCACCAAGTTGTACCAAGAAATCTGGAGAACAACCACTTGGCCAACTGACTGGAAGAGATCTATATTTGTTCCTATCCCAAAGAAAGGTGACCCAACAGAGTGTGGAAACTATAGAACAATCTCATTTTTTTCTGCTGGCAAGATTTTACTGAAGATCATCCAAAAATGACTGGAACAGCATATCAACAGAGAACTACCAGAAGTCCAGGCTGGGTTTAGAAGAGGTTGTGGAGGGATATTGTAGCTGATGTTAGATGGATCTTAGCTGAAAGCAGAGAATACCAGAGGAATGTCTATCTGTGTTTCATTGACTATGCAAAGACATTTGACTGTGTGGAACATAACAAACTGTGGCTGACTCTGAGAAGAATGGGAATCCCAGAACACTGGATCGTTCTAATGTGAAACCTATACGTGGACCAGGAGGCAGTCCTCAGAACAGAGCAAGGGAACACTGCATGGTTCAAAATTGGGAAGGGTGTACGCTAGGGATGCATCCTATCTCCATACCTTTTTAACCTGTATGCAGAACAGATTATCTGGGAGGCTGGGCTCTATGAGGAGAAATGTGGGGTCAAGATTGGGGGACGATTTATCAACAACCCTGCTTGCTGAAACTGAAGGGGACCTGAAGCACCTGCTGCAGAGGGTCAAGGACTGCAGCCTCCAATATGGATTGAGGCTCAATGTCAAGAAGACAAAGATTCTCACCACTGGACCAATTAATTGGCAGCATCAGGATGGATGATGAAGAGATTGAGATTGTACACAGCTTTAGTTTGCTTGGCTCCACAGTCAACACTCCTGGTACCAGTAGCCAGGAGATTAAAAGGCCCATTGCCATGGGAAAGTCTGCTGTTAGGGACCTCTCCAAAGTACTGAAGAGCAATGGTGTCTCCCTGGAGACTAAGGTGCGTTTGATACAGGCCATGGTCTTTGCAAGCACTTGTTAAGCGTCAGAGATTTGGACTGTGACCAAGGAGGATAAGAAGGAGAATTGATGCCTTTGAGCTATGGTGCTCGAGAAGAGTATTGAGAATACCATGGACTGCTAGGAAAACAAACAGATTTGTCCTGGAAAGGGTTAAACCGGGTGGCTCCTTGGAGGTAAGGATTCTGAGGCTCCGTCTGACATACTTTGGACATGTTGTGAGGAAAGACCGGTCCTTGGGGAAAGACATCATGCTTGGGAGGGTGGAGGGCAGGCGCAGGAGGGGAAGGCCCTCTATGAGGTGGATTGATTCAGTGACTGGGATAATCCGGATAGGAGTGTCAGAGACAGTGCGATTGGCACAGGATAGAGCAGAGTTTAGGGCTGTTGTACATAGGGTCGCTATGAGTCGCAGGCGACTCGACGGCACATAACAACAACTAATATTTCTGACACTAAATGACCGTAGTACTAAAACCCAGGTCTAACCCAGCATGTAAGGACTCTGGTACTAAAACCCGGGTCTAACTCACCATCTAAGGACCCTGGTACTAAAATCCGGGTGCCCCATCCCCATCATGGTGGGGTGACAAAGCACCTTAGCCATGTCTCTAATTCCCGCTAGGGGGTGGTACTGGGCTGTGGAGAAAGACAGTTCAGTAAGGCTGCCTCTTGGCCCGGAAAACTTCACTTAAGCAAAATTCTGAGTGCACAATTACCGGTGAGCTGAAGATCTCCTTCTCGTTGAAGATGAGATGCAACTCTGCGGCAGGAGATAACTTCTCCACTTGCAGCCAAAGCCGCACCTCTCCCTGCTCAAGCACCTCCACGTTCCAGCCGGAGATCAGCTTGATCACTGGAAGGCACAGAACAGGACCGGGTGGGTGGGTGACCTTCTCAGCTCCTCACCAGCTCCCTCTGAGCTCACAGTTTGCACCTTTAACATGCAAGGCTTTTGGAGAGAGGGGAGGAGACCTGCCCGTGCATGCATGCTCGCTGAACACTTCATCTCAGAGCTTTTCCTCCTTCAAGGATCCGCACACATGAGGACTTCCAGTGATTCCGACACTGGGACTGCCTCCTGATGCTGATTTCACCGAGGAGGTTCAGCATGGGGTTGTTTTTTGTCTGTTAGTTTGGTGGTTTTTTTTTAGCACCGCAGGAGGCCAAGATTACCACCCTGTGTGAGTGGAGGGAGGCAGAGCTTTAAAGCCCAAACCAAACCCACAGCCATCAAGTTGGTTCTGACTCAGAGCGACCCTGTGAGGCTGCAAATCTTTATAGGAGGAGATGGCTTGTCTCTCTTTAGAGAGCTGTTGGTGGATTTGAACGTCAGACCTTTTGGTTAGCAGCTCAGTATGTTTACACACTATTCCTCTAGGTTTAGCAGAGGTTTAGATCATCCAAAAGTCAACTAAGAGCCAATAATTGTAACAAGAAGAAACATCCTCATTTCTCTCCCTCACACCTCCTTTGTTCCCTCCTGTCTGCTGTCTGAGCTTTTCACTGACTTCTGGTCTTTGCCATCCTGTCCCAACCCTGGCCATCTCCCTCAGCCTTTGCCTCTGGATTCTTTCCTCTTTCCAGACATCCCACTGGGCTCAGTGGAAGTGGCCCCAGGCTGGCCACTTACCTGGTGGGGCTGGCAGCTTACCTGGGTTTCTGATCTCATGACTCAGCTTCTTCAGTTTGTCCAGCTCTGAGACGGGAATGAATAAGGAAGAAATGATAATGAAATATCTGGAGTGGTGAGGTCCGTGAGAGCCATGCTTGGGTTCTCTGATGAGTTGAAAGACTCTCCCTAATGCTCATAAGATCCCTCCTTCCCCACTTGGCTACACAGGGGCTGATGCTGGCCATTGAAGGCGGGCCCTGGATCCCAGAGGGAGGTGCTGGGGCCTATTGCTTGGTGCTCTGACATTGCTCCCTTTTCAAGACCTAATCAAGCCCCACCTCCTACCACTTGCCACATTCTGCACTATCTCATTTGGACTTCATAGATATAGGGGAGGGTACATTAGTTCCCTCTTTTATAGGTGGCATCAACCAGACCACTTCAGGGCCCATCAATAGCTAAAATAAACCCTGGAGTGACAGACTGTTTGCTGTTCTGAGAATAACCTGTGTTACGTGGCCAAAACTCAAACTTTGCTTTCCTTTCTAAACCCTGGAACCCAGGGTCATGGCAAACATCTGGTAAAACCTAAACAGAAAACCATCTATATTTTTTTGATGGCTTTAATGTATGCATACGAATAATTTATTTCTATCTGCATGCCAACACTCTTTGAACTGGGACAGCCAACGATTATAATCCCTCATTACAGATGAGGAAACTGAGGCCAAGAGAGGTGAAATGATTTAGTCAAAATCAAACAGCCAGCTAATGGTGGAACTGAAATTGGAAACTGGAAACACCTGGTTTCTGATTCAGAACAAGATCAAAGGGCTTCATCTGCAGTCCTCAGGGAAGGCAATGAATGAGGACTGTCCCTCAGTTACCATGGAGACAGCACAGCATCTCATCAGCCAGATGCATGGATTCTGTTTGGTTTACTCCATCAAACATGGGCGATCCCTTAGGCATGACATCCACTTTCTGGCCTGCCAGTTGCCACCTCTCTCTGCTGCGATATTCGTTCCTGAGACGAACTGCTATTTGCAATTTATCATCAAACCTGCACAGGATTTTACCCCCTTAGGCTACAGGAAAAGCAAAAGAAACCTGGTATCAAAAGTAGGGCAGTGAGAGACAAGAGGAATGTGCCGGGCACCAGGCAGGGATGGAATCTGTTGAGTCTGTTGATCCCTAGGGCCTAGGTGATATCTGATGGCTGGTGCACAATATATAGTAATCGAGCAAATGATTAACTGAATGAATGAGTATGTAAAGGCCCATATCTCTGTGAAAATTGCTGCTTGCTCATTTTCATTCCTTTTTGCTTAGCTTCTGTGGGCCTTTGTGTTTGGGCCTGTGATCTGGGTCTGTTGCTGGGAGGTGGCATGGAGCAGGACGTTACCTTCCTCAGTCAGTATGTGGCTCGCTGAGATGTCTTCATCAGCATCTGTGACCACCACCGAGTAGGTCCCCAGGTCCTGGATATCAGGTTCTTTCAGGATGACCTTGGACCTAGCAGAAAGAGGCATGTAGAAGCTCTGAGAGAGGATCCTTCCCCTTTGCAGTGGTGTTTGGAGTGCTGGCTCCAGTGTTCCTCTACCCCACACTCAGACCCTGGGTAACCTGGGGCCCTCCTCCTTTGACCCTTCTGTCCTGGGAAACTCTAACCTGGATCCTTCTCCCTAAGAGCTAGAATCTCTGGCACAGGCGCTGCCCACGAGCTGCACTATCCTGTCCTGTTCTGAGGACTGGAGGCTGACTGAGCTGGGGAGTATGGAGCTGCTGGGACAGGAGTGAGGCGAGGGGGTGTTTTCACTGAATTCTTTATGATCATCTGCTTCCAAACTCCCATTTTACAGGTAAGAAAACCAATCCCAGAGGATCTTGCAGAAATAAATTACTAGCAACCCAGGCTAGAAATCAGGTTTTGGTCCCGAGTGCATCCATGGATGCACCACGGCTCACAGTGGCTTGGAGGACACTAATCTCCAAGTGAATGTTCTGTTTGAGTCCCTTAAATGCATCCTCTCCTGCCTCTCTACGGCTGTGTCTCTAAGAGGCCATGTGGTCCCTTTCGAATCCATTAGTCATGTCCTGCTCTGTTGACCCTACAGTGTCTACCAACTCATTGGACCGTAATGGAGCCTGTCAAGTTGTGTCTCCTCTCCCCTCACTCACTTGTCAACTGAGTCCTCAATCTTGACTCTCTGGGGATCTGGGGGGCCCTTGTAGTCCTTGGACCACTGAAACTCAGAAAAGTCAGGGGCCTCGGGCGCTTCAAAAGCCAAGTAGATAAAGCCTTCGTCATCCACACCAACAGAGATCTTCTGGGCATCTGAGCACAGGAGCCAACAAAAGGAGAGACATTCATTAACAGAAAACTGGGCCATGCTCCTCCCCGGTCTAAACCCTCCAGTGGCTTCTCAAGGCACTTGGATTTAAAAAAACCCAAAACACCCAACAAAAGACCACCAATCCTCCCCTTCCTCTATTGCTCTAGCGTCCAAAGCTCCTATGATTTACCTCCTTGTCCATTGAAATGTCATCTCTGAGAAGTTGGCCCTGACCATCTCAAGGTAACCACCAGCTAACCATATTGTCAAGTTATATTTTTTATTGCACCCACCATTATAGGGAGCTCTGGCAGCCTAGTGGTAAAAAGCTGCACTGCAACCCTAAAGGCACACATTTCAAATCCACCAGCTGCTCCATGGCAGGATGGGGAAGATCCACCCAAGCAATTTACTGCCTCTGAAAACTCCTGGAGGGTCAGCTATGGATAAGCTCTGACTCAAAGGCACACAGCAGCAACAACAACAGCAACAACTACATTATCTTCAATTGTCTTTTTGATTAGTTGCTTCGTTTACTGGACTCCTCCCCCACCTGCATCCCCTAGAGCAGGAACCTCACTTTCTCATTCAGCGCTGTGTCCACTGCATATATTTGGAAGAGGGATGAGTAATTCAAAGAACAGAAAGAGGCCATGTGTACTAGCTAAGAATCCAGTGATCTGGTCACACATTAGCTCTGTGGCCTGGTCTCTAGATGAGCTGTAAAGTGGAGACACGATTCCTCTCTTTAAGCCTTGTTGGAAAAGTCAGAGGCAGCATAAGGACCTAGCACTGCATGAACGGGAGGAGATGGTCCCAGCAGTTGGAATAGCAAAACAGGCGAAGTATTGATAATGGAGCTGGAGAGTATTTTAAATATCCAGAAAGAGTTGTAAAGCCTCCAACTTCTAGAATATGGAAAAATGAGGGATACAATTAAGTCCTATGGGGCAGGTGAATGGGGGGGTTTCATATGTTAGGGTCTCACATACATAAATTGGGGGGGATTACAGTAAGAGGGGAAAGGCATTGCTGGATGGTGGGAGAAGGGGTCTTCAGAAAGTTTGGAGTCTTGATCTTGTTCAGATCTTCAACCCATTTCCCAACTCCCTGCCTGTCCTCCCTGGCACAGCCAGTGGTGGCACACTCTGCCTGCCCCTACCTGGCTTGTCCTCCAGGAGCACGGGGTCGGTGGGCATTGATGGCTGCCCCAGGCCAGCTGAGTTCACAGCCTGGACCTGGAACACATAGCTCTTCCCTGACTCCAAGTCAGAAACCTGGGGGTGGGAGAGACTGAGAGTGAGCACTGAATATCAGCAAAGAGGCCACTTCATGGCCCTGACAGTGATCTAGGAATGTCCGACTGCTGTGCGGGAGCAGGGCAGACAAGGAGCACACTGCTTTCCGGGGTCCCAGGCCTTGAGCTCCAGGTTTCTAACGGCCTTTCCACTTGTAGCATCTCCAGGTAAACAGAAGCTCAATGTTGAAGTTCAATTGTCAGCTAGGAAACCCTCTCTCTTCCTATGTCCCCAACCTAGCCAAATAACAAATGAAACCATCCCATCACCCAAGAGCTAAGCTGGGGAGCCTTCTTTGCATCTTTCTCCGAAACTCTCCATGCCTAATCAGTAACTCCAACATTGAATCTTCCTCTCTAATTTATCATTCCCTCTGCCATTTTCTTCAAGAGGCCAAGCTGATTAAATCTTTCACTGCTCTTCCAGATAAAGTTAAAAATTTGAGATTTAATAAAGGCTTTAGTCTCATCTCCTTCTCCTCCCCATGCCTCCAGAATCCCTCAACTTTTCCAAGTTCATGGCATTGTTTCCCACCTCCCTTCCTTTGCCCTTGGAGAGCCCTTCTCTTCATCTTAGGCTAATTCCATCTCACCCTTCACCATTCAGCTCAGCCTCTCAGCTCGGGTAAATATAAGGGGTGTTGGAAGAGTGTCCGCCCTTCCTCCTTTGAGGTCCCAAAACTCTGGCTGTCTTCAACACTGTATTGTAGTTGCCTGTTACTTAAGTACATCTTATCAGACCTTATCTTTCTTAGGCCAACCACTGTGACTTCTTCAGCTTTTTATGTCTGGGACCATGTTCCAGACCTGGCATTAAGTAGGTGTCAAGAATTGTTTTGTGAATGAGTAAGTAAATGACAGCCAACTATTCGTGTGTAGAGATGCCAAGTCCCTAAGAGCCACCCTTGTCTGGGCCAATTCTGAGCCAACACGGGTAGGTGGAGTGACCATCTGTCCAGCCCTGCTTTAGTGGGCAGGCATCCAGGGCTGGCTGACCGCACCACAGGGAGTTGAAAACTAGGATCTCGGAGAATTTCACTATTCCTTCTTATTCTGGTTTAAGAAGCCTTTTCTTTTTCCTAAATGAAAGTAATTTTATTTTTCATGTTAAAGAAGAAGACCTGCTTCTTGGGAAACTTCTAAAGCAATAGAAAAGGATTAATGTCCCCTGGCAGCTTCATCCTAGAGAGGGGTAGAATTAACAATTGAGTAAAGATATCTCTGGATTTTTAATGAATGTGAAACATGTAGAAATGTGATATGTCCTGTACTCTTTGTTAGTCTGAGCAGTTCCTAAGTTATAAACATTTGACAATGTACAACTGCACACATACAGTTAATAAACCAAACCCTATGAAGGTTATTATAAGCATGTGAGGTTCATACAATCCTTTGTAGTAACAAATGGGAGCTACTTTGCAACATACATCAAAACAATAATACTATTCTTCTTATTATTTTTCTTTTACTACTACTATTCTTAATATTCTTATTACTGTATTGGTATGTGAAGAACATTTTAGTGTATCTGGAGCCATTTCTTAATTTTTTTACGCATGGAAAGGTACATTATAACATTGTCATAATCTATGGCGAGTTGTGCTGCTAACCCAAAACAGGTGTCTCTCTGGAGGTTCAAATCTACCTGTGGCTTCATGGGAGAAAGATGGGCAATCTCCTCCCATGTGACTTAGAGTCTCCAAAAATCTGCTGGAAGGTCTGCTGTGAGTAGATTCTGAACTGATGGTAATGAGTTTGAGTCTGAAGATAAACATTTGAGTAACTGATGTTAGCATCTACATCTAACTGTTATGGCTTATGTACAGATATGAGATGAAGACAGACTTGGGAATGGAATCTGTAACTTGAAGACTATCTGTACTGTTATTATAGATCTCAGAGGGAAATGAGTCAGGACTTAAAGCTCTCTGAAGACTCATCCTTTACCAACCCCTACATATCCTTCCATGTAGTGTTGTTCCTTTGCTCTGTTTGAACAATAGCCTCTTGGTCTTTTCAGTCACTTGCTGTGCATCTGACAGCTGGACAATGAATAAGAATGGCAGAAGTAAAAATGATGCCTTTGATTTGTGTTGGAGAAGAGTGCTAAATGGACTCCTAAAAGAACAAACAGATCTATCTTGGAGAAGGTGCAGCCAGAGTACACCTTGGAGGCAAAGATGATGAGGCTTCATCTCACATTCTTTGGGCATGTTGCTAGGGAAGGTTATTCCTTGTAGAGAGATATTATGCTTGGAAAGGTGGCGGATGACAAAGGAGAGGAAGACCCTCAACCAGGTGGATTGACACAGTGAATGAGGCAATGGGCTCAAATGTGTCAGAGATTGTGAGGATGACACAGGGTAGGGCAGGGTTATTCACAGGGTCACTCTGAGTTATACTTGACTCGATGACACCTAACAACAACAACAACAACAACAACACCACTTATCCTTCTAGCAATGCCTTTTCCCTCTTGCCTGCTTCCTCTCCACACTCCACTCAGTTATGTGCTACCATAAAATTATAAACATGTCTTTTCTATATGATTCAAAGACATCTCTCACTCTTCCTGCATTGGAAATTTTGGGTTTCTCCCTTTCTCTCTTTCTCACTTGGTGTTGACTCAAGAAATGCTAATGTGTGACCTTTAGATCTGTGTATCCTCCAGCCTACTGGTGAAGGACACCTCAACTAAGCTGGAGGACATACTCCTTTCTTCCCTTAGGGCTGCAAGAATCAAACCTAACCTCCTCACAGAGCTCTCCTTACAGATGGTACTTGAACACAGGTCAGTGAGAGCTGTTCACTTCAGAGGTGGACATGCTACAGTCATGCTTTTGATCTCTGGTGACATGAAAGTTGAAAATTTTTGGTTGTCTAAGCCAGTGATTTGTATCTGCTAATAATGTTTTGGGTCTCTGGTGGCCTAGTGGCAAAAAGCTGTGTTGCAATCCCAAAAGCATGTGGTTTGAGGCCACCAGCTGCTCCGCAGGAGAAAGACGGGCAATCTCCTGCTGTGTGATTTACTGCCTCTCAAAACCTGTGGAGGGTCAGCTGTGGGTCAGTTCCAACTCTATGGTATACACAACAACAACAACAACCAACAATGCTTTAGGAACCCTCGTGGCACAGTTACGCATCAGGCTGCTAAGTGTTGGGCTGCTAACTTAAAGATCAGCAGTTCAGATCCATCAGCTGCTCAGTTTCATACCCTCAGAACTCTATCAGGCACTTCTACCCCGGTCCCGTAGGGTCACTGTGAGCCAGAGCTGACTTATAGCAGTGAGTATGTAGGTAGCAATGTTCTGGTGGACACCGTTGTTTTCTGGACTGGATAAATACTTGCAAGCTGTCTTTTGTTATGCTAGACAAGGATAGTTCACACTTTCTTTATTTCTACATGTGTGGAAGTTAAAATAATGCTTCCATGAATGGATAAACCTAGAGATTCTGCTAGATATTTTATTCATAAAAAGAAATCTAGAGTTTACTTCTTAAATTATGATATATGTTATTTTGAATTTTTACTCATGTTAATATCATATGAAGTTAGTAATATACATATTGTTTTGAGGAGCCTTGGGTTGCTAAAGACACAGACACACAGAGAGCATGTTCAAGAGAGAGGTGCAAATTGCTAATGCTCTCGGTTACTAATGGAAAGGGAGGCAGTTTGAGGTCACCCAGCGTTGCCTCAGAAGAAAGACCTTGTAGTGTGCTTGCAGACAATCAGCCACTGAAAAGCTTATGGAATGTAGTTCAACTCTGACACAAGTGGGGTTTATCGAGTTGAAATCAACTGCATGGCAACTAGAATATATAACGCTCCTCTCACACGTGTGCACAAACACAAATAGATGTGTGTTCTCTAACATGTAACATCCCACTCTCTAGCCCACCTTTCCTCCCTTAGTTACTTGTAGCTGTCATTGTGTGTCACTGAGTCGGAACCCACCTATAGCAGACCCTCCAGTGCATTTTCAGACATAAATCACACGAGATTTTCCATCTTTCTTCTGCAGAGCAGCCAATGAATCCAAGCTGCATGCCTTTGGGTTGACAGTACATCTCATTACCACTAGGCCAACAAACCTCCCTCTGAGTCATCTTTGATGACATTTTTCCACATCAATGCATGCATACAGTTGTACTTCATTCTTTAAACTATTGGCATTCCTTATGAACTCACTCTTTAAACTACTTTATTCTTTATACATATACATGGTGATTATCAAGCGAGTGTTTAGGAAAGTATTTACCCAGAATGGAGCAAAGTAAGACTACTAGCAGCCAGAATCAGGTGGAATGGGTCTCAAGTGCTGTGTGACTGTGAGTAAATCATTCACCCTCTCTGGGCCTCTGAGGGTCAATCTAGCTCAGGTGTTCTGTGGCTCTACTATGTCCGGTAGTAGGGAAAGATTCATGGCCAGTCAGAGGCCAAAGGGGCAAGGACTCACCCTCAGGTGGGTGTCAGAAATGGGGTTCGGGGTGACTGGCTTCCACTGCTCAGTGCCTTCTTCCTGGTAGCTGATGTGGAAGCCTGTGACAGGCCCGGCTCCCGTGTATAGTGGGGGTTCCCACTGCAGCATCAGAGAGGTGGCTCGCACCTCAGATACTCGTACGTTGTATGGGGGACCTGGGGAGATTGGACAGAGAGAGGAGTTAGGCAGTCAACTGGGCAGCAAGCTGAGTAGTCGGTCAGCCTGACAGTCAATCTGTCAGTCACAATCAGTCACAGCCAGGCTTGGCCACACCTGCTGTGGGCACAGTGGGGACCTGGCTGGCCTTGGCTTTATGACAAAGCTTGGCCCTGGGCCTGAAACAGAGTTCACTCTGCAAAATGAACTCAACATCACTTTGTCCTGGAAGCTTCTCTGGCCTTCCCCACCCCCATCCCAGAGAGTATCAATCCTTCCAAGGTGTTTGTCATTTCATTATTCAGTGAGGAAGGGTGTGGCTTCTGGAGTCAGAACACAGGGCTTCATGCCCCAGCTCCTTCCTTTCTGGCTGTGGGGACTCTGAGCAAAAGAGTTAAACTCTGTTTCTACCTTCTCTTCTGTAAAATAGCTCCTGTAGTATAGTACCGTTCTACACTATAGTCATTAGACATTTAGAGAAAATGTCTAAAACACAGAGGTCCTTAGGGATGTGGTAATTAGGCACTCAGCTGCTTTCTAAAAAGTCAGTGGTTTAAACCCACCAGTCACACTAAGGGAGAAAGATGTGGCCAGTCTGCTTCCACCTGGATTAGGCTTAGAAACCCTGGGGAGTGTCTCTACTCTTACTGTATTGGGTTGTCAGGAGTAAGAATGAACTTGATGGCAGTGGGTGGGTGCTTTTGTTGTTGTTGTTTGGTCTGATATACAATAAGCACCTAGGGAGCTCTGGTGGCCTAGTGGTAAGAAGCTGTGCTCCAATCCCAAAGGTATGTGGTTTGAGTCTATAAGCTGCTCCATGGGAGAGGGGTGGGAAATCTCCTCCCATGCAATTAACTGTCTCTGAAAATCTGCTAGAGGGTCAGCTATGAGTTGGCTCCAACCCCATAGTAAACAACAACAACTGCACGTTATATACCTGGATTTCACCTGATGGTATGCATAGGAATCAGATTGATTACATATGTGGAAAGAACCGCTGGAGAAGCTCATTATCAGCTGTGAAAACTAGGCCAGGAGCTGATTGTGGAACAGACCACCAACTACTCATATGCAAATTCAAGCTAAAGCTGAGGAAAATGAAACCAAATCCGAGGCAACCAAAACAACAACAACTACCACCTAAAAATATATTCCCTGTTAGAATTGATATTGTTTAAAACTTTGCACATACATTGTAATTCTGTGCCTTTCAAATAGAGGTTTTGTATAGAGAATGGAGCTGAGCTGAATAGTGACAGAAGGTTGTGTTTTTCTTTCCTGGGGGGATGGGGAAGTAAGGGCTCATTTATGGGAATATTAATGGGGTTACAGGGGAAGGGAAGGGTGCAGTGTGTTAAGATGACCACTCATTCCTGTTTGTCCAGAACTGAAGGGATTCCACAGATGAAAGGTTTTCAGGAATAAAGTTGGCAAGTTCTGGAAATTGATCCCTCTAGCTGTCAGTGTGCCTTTGGAGTTCAAGGTCAGTCTGTGGCCAGGATCAGAGCTCAGAGGGTGTGTCAAGTTGGAGACAGTGTATGCTGAGGTTACAGGGCTACTACCAAGCTCAGGGGTCTTCAATGGCAGAGTGAAGACTCAGTCTGTGTCAGTTATTGGGAAGTCAGAGATCTGGGGCCAGGAATTAAAAGAGCAGGCTTGAATGTGTGGAGATCTTGCCATTGTCCATCCCCTTGGTGGGACGTGGAAGGAGGATGTAAGGGCAGGTGCTGGGCTCCACGCCTTGGATCTCTCACCTGGCTGGGGCATCGTCCACTCTTTGCACTCAAACAGACTGCTGGGTGCTGACAGTTCACCAACACCTGCCCAGTTTGTTGCCCGGGCACGGAATTCATAGAAGTGACCTTCTTGGAGGTTGCTGATCTGGAAGGGCAGAGCATATGTTGGAAGCCATCAGTGAGGAAGAGGTGCTGGGCCCCAGAAGGAGAGATACAGAGCGAGAAGGCAGGTCTGTGTCTCTGTGCTTGAAAATGAGCCTCCCTCACAGCAGTGGCCAGGTCTCCACCTGCACCAACAATGAGGCCACATTGCAGCCTACCTTGCAGACCTGGGCTGGGACGGGCTGCTGGTTGACTGGATGCCAGTCTGGCTCCTCTGGGTCGTGCTGGTCCAGGAAGTAGCCCAGAATCTTACCACCTCCTCGGTGCTTGGGAGGCTTCCATCCAATGACCATGTCATTCTTTCCACAGTTCAGGAGGATAAAATCGTATGGGGCAGATGGGATAGCTAGGAGGGGGCAAAGAGGTGAGGGCAGCTACTCGGGGAGGCTGGACAGGGCTGGGGAGTCTCACCCTACTCGAGGGGGTCCTTGTGAGCCAGTGACAGCTGCTATTACCCAGTAGATGACCTGATGACGGCTCTCTAGAGGGCACTGGGGTTTCAGGTTTCCTAGCCTAAGGGAATTTTTCACCCCTGTGGTTGGTCAGGCTTTGTCTGTGGCCTCAGTCTCCCCTTGTGGAGAGTAGTCAAGGTCAGCCCCAGTGCCCCTCAAAGGACTTACACCCCATTGGCTTCTGGGAATGACCTCCAGGATGGTCTTTCTGTACCCAGTCTCTGTCCTCCTCAGGGCTACCCTCAGAGGCTTGCAGGCTGGCCTTGCCCCTTTGGACTTACCCAGAGCCTGTTTGACCCTGATGGACTCAGTGGCTGCGGATCTCTTGCCCACCCCAGCCTGGCTGACGGAACTGACACAAAACTCATATTCCTTCCCTGTCTTTAGGCCAGGAACCGAGAACCTGAAAGAGAAGTGTGCAGCCCTCAGGAATGGCTGAATACCTCATGGACTTTTCTGAATGTTCCTCAACAATCTTGCAGGGTAAATAGCCTCCCAGCATGGTAAGATTTGAGGGTTATGGACTAGTTTTATCTGAAAATATTGCTTTGTCTTCATCATGGTGCCTGAAATGTCAAGCTGGAGGTTTTAGTCTTTAAAGTTTTACAGGATGGTTGCTTTTCTAGATGGTGCAAATTACTCTTGACTATTAACTGAAATGCTGGCAGTTTAAATGAACCCTGATGTGCCATGGAAGAAAGAGCTGGTGATCTTCTTCTGTCAAGATGACAGCCAAGAAACGCTATGGAACAGCCTGATCTGTAACATATGATGGGGTCAGCCTGAGTCAGCACAGAGTGAAGAACAGTATTTTCCTATTGTGTTTGTTTTTCTGAAACTCAACATTAACATGCAAATATACACTTGGAAAAGTGGCCACTGCCTGGCCTGGTGCTAGAGACTGCATCTTCAGGGCCTTGAGGTTTTTTTCCTAATCAAGAACCCAAACCAAATACCAAGCCATTTGCCACTGAGTGGGTTTCAACTCACAGAAACTCCATATCCACCAATGGCTGTGGCCTTTCAGAAGCGGCTCACCAGGCCTTTCTTCTGCGGCACTTTGAGGTGGATTCACCCTGTCAGCCAGCAGCTGAGTGCTTAGCTGGGCCACTCAGGGACTCCACAGGATTGCAGTTAAGAATAAATGAATTAAAACAGGAATAGAATTGTCCATCAGGCCATCAGCGCTCACTAAATAAATTAGCATATGGAAAACAATGTAGACTTGTGCCTGGTCCAGACTGAATAAGGAAAGTGACAGCTGCTGGCATTACTGTCCTGACTTTTCCATGGAAGAGGTACTCATCTGGGAAGGGATGAGGCTGACTCACTTGTGATCCTGGATGGGTTTGTTGTTGACTGTTTGCCACTCAGAAGACCCCACCTCTCGGCAGTAGATGTAGTAACCCAGGAGTTCTGGGCCTCCGTTCACAGGGCTCCAGGTAAGGGAGATGGAGGTCTGTGTGTCTCGTAAAGCTTGCACTTGAGCGGGAGGAGGCAGGGTAGCTGAAGAACAGAAATGTGGATGCAGTGAGGACGCTGAGGATTGTGGGGCTGGGAGAGAGTCCTGTATGCTTGGGGGGATTCAGGAGGCTGATCAGAGACCCTCAGGATCATCCCTGATGCTCAGCTCTGGTCCTGGACCCAGCTGGGCCCTGTGACCTGTGGCATCTTGGTCTAGAAGAAATGACTGTCCTCCCAATAACCTCTTGCCTGGAGAAGTGTGACTTCTGGCAGTCTAAAAGTTAATGTCCTAACCACAACTTTGCTTTTCTCCTTCATGATAGAAGAATTAGGAAAAAGGACACACGGACTTGTCCCGTAGATCTAGAGGCCTGGGCCATGAGTGCCGGCAGCCTTGCCCCATCCCCCTCTCTTGCATCTCACAGTTACCTGCTTTCTTCCCCAAGGTGATGGGCTCACTGGGCTCTGAGGGGTCGCTCATGCCATACTGGTTCATTGCTCTTACTCTGAAGACATATGACTTCCCTTTCTCCAGATTCAAAAGGGCGAACTGTGGGGATTTCACGGGAGTCTCTGTGCTGATGGCCTCCCAGGTGCCACTACCAATGACAGACTGTAAAAAAAGGAGAGAAACTCGGTGATACAATCGCAGGGTTCTGTGCTGGGTACCCTCACACCTGCTGTAGTAACTCGTCCCTCGGGCCCAGGCTGGTCCTGAACCCCTGAGCTGTGAATCCACCTGCTCCACCTGGTGGATGCCTGATGACCATCCCACATTCAACATGCCCAGAACTCAGCTCTGGAACTTTCCCCCATTCCTGTGCTACCCACATGGCGTCAGTGGCATCCATCATCCCACCGCCTGTCACAAGAACAAACAAATTTGTATCAGAAGAAATGCAGCCATGGCGAGGATGGTAAGCCTTCATCTCATACTTTGGCCATTTATCAGGCAGTTATCAGTCCTTAGAAAGGGATATCATGCTTGGAAACAGAGAAGGGCAGAGAGCAAAACCCTGAGCGAGATGGACTGACACAGTGACTGCCCTAATGGGCTGAGGGACAATGGAGGTCATGAGGATGGTGCATGATAGGGCATGGTTCCGATCTAGTTGTGACTAGGCTAGCTGTGGGTTAGAGTCATCTTCATTTCATCTAACAGCAACAGCAGAAATAGTTTAAAGTATGAGATAGACCTCGATGTATGCATTGACATAAACCAACAAACAAGCCATTGTAAGTGGCTAACAGAGAAACATTAGGATTAGGGATAATAAATAAGGATGACAGAAGAATTGATGTGTTTGAATTGTGGTGTTGGAGAAGAGTACTAAATATCCCATTGACTGGGGGCGGGGGGACCCAGCAAAATGAACAGATACATTTTGAAGAAAGTGCAGACAGAGTGCTCCTTGGAGGTAAAGACGACAGACAAAGCTTCATCTCACATACTTTGGGCATGTTGCTAGGAGAGGCATTCCTTAGAAATGGATATCATGAGTGAGCTCGGGTGGCCTAGTGGCAAGAAGCTGCACTGCAATCCTAGAGGTACAAGGTTCAAACCCACCAGATGCTCTGCTAGAGAAGAAGGGGCAATTTCCTCCTGTACTAGTCAGATCTGATTTGATGATACACACACACACAAAATAAAATAATAATAATAAAAAGAAATGGATATTATGCATGGAAAGGGGAGGGTCAGTGAAAGAGAGGAAGACCCCCAATGAAGTGGCCTGACATGGTGACTGCAGCAATGGGCTCAAGCATATCAGAGATGATGAGGATGGCACAGGATAGGACAGGATTCAGGTCTGTTATTCATGGGGGTCTCTATGAGTATTCTCAAGTCAGCAACAACAACAAAGCACAGAGAAGCTAAATGATATGCCCAGCATCATACAGCCAGAGATGAGATTTTTATCCAAGCTCCAAGGATAAACTATTGTACTCTTGGGATGTCATGCACAACAGAACAAATGCTGCCTGCACCTAAATGCATCTCCATGACCAGTTTCAGACTGGATCACTGTGACTCATACGGTTTTCATGGGGTGATTGTTTTGGCAAAGGTAGATTTTCAGGACTTTCTTCCTGGCCTCCCTTTGTCTGGAAGCTCTGCTGAAACCTGTTCAGCATCATAACCACAAACAATGTCCCACTAACTAAGGGTTGGAGACTGTGTATAAGCTGCACTGGCCAGGAATTGAACTTGAGTCTCCTGCATGTAAGGTGAGAATTCTGCCACTGAACTGCCAGTGTCTCCATTTTACTCTGTAGTTGTTAGATGTCATTGAGTTGGTTCCATTTCACAGAAAGCCTATGTATAATGGAAGAAAACACTGCACCACCTTCACGATTGTGGCTAGATTTGAGACCATGGTCACAGTGTCAATCCATCTCATTGAAGTTCTTCCTCCTTTGCACTGACACTTTACAGAGTGAGATGTCCTTCTCCAGGGACATTATACTTTAGGGTCCCACAAAGCAAATCTTCAATTACTAATATCTTTTCCACTTCAAGAAGTAGGATCACTCTTGAATGTGAAAAAGAGGTTCATTTGGACCTCTAGAGCTAGAGATAATTTCTCCCTAGCAATTTCTTCATTTAGTCACTAAATGTTTGCTGTCTAACTACTGTTTTCAGATTTTGTATATTTTCATGAATATCTTCATAAACTACTGTTTACAACAGCATTCTCAGGTTAGTGGCAACCTCAAACCCTGAAGCACGGCCTTATTCAGATCCTTCTAGGTAGGGCGACTCTTTTTTTCCTCTGGAGATTTTCCCAGGAAGCACTGCCTGGGGTCTCTCAGCACTCACTGGCACTTCCTGTACCCAGGTCCCTCAGATGCATATTTCTCAAGCTAGTTTAGAGCCAGCACCCTAAACATCGCCATACCTTCTCCAAGGAGTACGTCAATGTGGCCTTGCCTCGGGGGCTAGGCTCCTCCCAGCTCAGGACCACATAGGCCTCTCGGATCTCACTGGCATGGACATTGGTTGGGGCCGAAGGGATGATCACTGACTCTGCAATTAGAATTATCCAGAGGCAGAATCAGGCAGGTCTCAGAGACCCCTAGACATAGTCCCACCATAAAGCAGGCACGTGCACCCAAAGAGGGATAGGGACCTGCTGTCAGTGACACCACAAGGCAGGGCAGAGCCGGGATCAGCATCCATGCCTTCCCAGCTCTGCCCAACATGCCATGTCCTCCAGGAGGACCGCAACCACCCTGAGCCGCCTGACCGCCTCTAACTGGATCCAACCCATTCTCATGGTCCCACAGCCAGCACGGGTGCTGGAGTTTTGGTGCAGAGCATTTAGAAGATTAATGCATACCTTCAAAATCATCTTTGCTGATTGTAACCTTGCTCCCAAAACCGAAGGAGATCTCTAGGGTCAAGAATGCAAACACTAGGTGAGGGTTGAGGCTGGGTCAGGAGAACAAGTCCAGGAAGACTACACCCTGTTTGGGTTCTGCACCTCCCATGGTCCTCAGTCCTGGCCTGGCAGCCCCTCACTGTGTAACCCTAGGTGGGCCTATCCTGGGCCTGTTTCTCTGAGGTCAAAGTAGAGTGATGCTGCTCCCAGAAAGATGCTCTGTCCTCTTGAAACAAACAGGAACAGATTGGAGAAGGGAGTTATCTGGGACTCGGGGGCAGGTACAATCCAAGTCAAGCTGAGTTCTCCTCTCAGGCTGGAACATGTCCGTTCGTTCCCCACCCCCCTGCGTGCCCCCAGGACTGTGTCTCTGTCTCAGGTTGGGGACGCTCCAGGGCAGGGCTGCTTCTGTCCTGCAGGGGGAGGGCACCTGAAGCAGGAGCAGTGGTCCTTTCAGAGCAGTGTCTCCTCTACCATCTAGGGAGTTCCTGAGGGCAGGGCTGTACCCGCCCCCCTGCCCCCCCAGGCTAGGGCTCCTCACACAGAACTGAGCCTTCCCCATCAGACTAGGGTTTCTGAGGCTGCTCTTTTAGACTCAGGCTTGGTGTGGGAACCAGCGTCCTGTGTGCAGCCACCCTGACCATGGCCTGAGAGAGACTCTGGATATGTCCTGGCATGGCTTTTGTACCCACCTGTCTTCCTCTGGGCTTCCTCAGCTTCACCCATGATAACCGACTCTGAAGCCTTGGAGGGGAGGCTGCTCCCTGCTCGGTTGATGGCTCTCACCCGGAACCGATAGCTCTTGCCTTCGATGAGGCCTTGGACTGGGCACCGGCAGGTTCCCCCAGGGGCCTCGTGGCAGGACACCCATTCCTCAGACTCACCCTGGCACCTGTGGGAGAAATATTCAGCCCCTGCACATGACTTACCCTTTCACTTTGAGCGTTGGTAAAGGTCACTCTGTCTTTTCCCAATTCCAATTTCAATTTCGGGCTGCCCACCCAGTTCTTTGCCTGGAAAGTCCTCTCCAGTTCAAAAGCCTGGCTCCAACTCTAGGCCTCCCAGCAAGCCTTCCTGCCTCCCTTGACCACAATGCTAGTCGATATAGCGCCTCCTTTCTTTTCTGGAACTTTGTTCTGTGCCTCTCAGTCTTAGGATGTAGGGCTGACCACCTGTGCTCTGAAAAGGTGGGACCTGCAACTCAGAGAAGTGAAGTGACTTGCCGAGGGTCACACGGCTTGTGAGTGGTAAAGAAGATTTCACTGACATCTGTCCACACCATAAGCCTGTACACCTTCCAGACAGACCCTCTAAGCCTGGACTTTCCGCACCCTCTCAGGACCACCAACCCCAGGCAATATGATTGCATATGATATGTGCTGGATGGAGCAGTGGTCCCATTCCTGAGTCCAAATCCCAGCGGCACTGCTAATAATCAACATGATTTTGGGCAAAGCCATGCCCCTACAGATGCTTCGAGTCCTCATCTGTAGAAGGGGTTGGTGTAAAGTCTCCTGCCTTATATTATAATGGATTAAATGAGAAAAGACATGCACTTTGTACAGCCTCAGGGACAGTCAGCGAGCCCTCTGATGGCAGAATTAGCTGGAAGGAAGGGAAGGAGAGGGGATGTTCCACTCTCCCCCTCCTCATCTCCTAGAGCCCTCTCCCCCGGGATCAGTGCTCTGTCACAGTCATCCAGGGAGGAAATAGTCACCCAGTTCGTGTGGGCTCAGGTTGCCATCACATATTAACAGCCCCCTCCCAGACCATCTCCTACTGTAGAGGGCCCCAGAATTATGACTGGTGCTAACAGTGGACTTCTAGGGGACAGGGTGACAGATTTAGAGGCATGGATGCCCTTCTGTTGCCCCTAAACTATGTAACAGTCTACTCCCTACTCTGTGATGAGGAATTGGGGGCTCAATGAGGCTGGGCATGGGGGCTCCTATTTCCTGTGGTCCCCATGCTTGCTGGGCCTGGGACCCTCAGGAGTGGGACTCACTGCTCGATGGAGTAGCCAGTAATGGGGCTGCCCCGGGTGTCACTGGGCGGGGCCCAGGTCAGGATGAGGCAGTCTCTGTTCACATTCAGACAGCGGACATTCAGAGGGGAGCCTGGGGCACCTGCTTTCTCAGCGGCAGCATCTGAAACCCACGGTTAAGGGAGAGGAAGAGGCTCTCGGTCAGTGTCACTCAGCAGCATGCCCTTCTCATCACCAACCAGGACTATCTCCCCATCACCTCCAGGTGCTTAACTTTGAGTTCTAAGACCTCAAAGACTCTAAGACTTACTCCGGGCTGGAGTCAAAGCTGCTGTCCCTTAACAGCAATAGGGACTGGTACTATTTATTAGAGACTCATTCAACACCATGAAGCTAAGTAATTGGTGTAACTAATCTTCAAAGTGATCTTCCACTTTGTAGAGGAGGAGATTGAATCTCAGAGAGACAAAGTAGCCAGATCAAAGACACCCAGCAAGGGAAGTGACTAAGTCAGGATCTGAACTTATATCTGGTTCAAACACCAGGAGACAGAACTCTACCAGTGACCAGATCCCACCCTAGGTACAAGCTTAGCCCATCTCCCTGGACCCCAAGTGTGG
The DNA here is from genome assembly GCF_000299155.1 of Elephantulus edwardii. Lineage (NCBI taxonomy): Eukaryota > Metazoa > Chordata > Mammalia > Macroscelidea > Macroscelididae > Elephantulus > Elephantulus edwardii. Next base: position 6,622,205 of record NW_006399778.1, on the reverse strand, counting down.
GGCCTCGGTTCTGTACTTGGAGGGTAATAGGATGCCACAGAGATTCTTAGAATCTGAACCAACACCTCTATTTTATAGCAGGGAGCCTGGTATCCCAGGAGGGCAGGGGACTAGCCAGTCACAAAGTAGTCAGTTGGGGCAGTGCCCGGGTTTCTGGGCTCCCGGTCAGTCCTTCTCCCTTTCCCCTATGTTCCTCTCACCTCTCACAAACACATAAGTGCTCTGTTCGCGGACCCCAAAGGCCGAGGCGACCTGGACCATGTAGAGCCCCTCGTCCTCCTTGTAGGCACAGGACACCTTCACAGTCGCCTGACGGTGAGCCATGAGGAGCTGCCGGCGCTCAGAGGACCTCAGGAGTCTCCCTGAAGAGGCAAAGCTGTTCATTGTGAGTTTGTGGGGCTCCTGGTCTCCTCTGGGAACCTGCAGGCATTCCAGGAACCAGCAGGCATTCTAGGGATCCAGAGACCTAACTTAACACAGGGTGGGGCTGATGTGGCCACAGCTTGAAGCTCCACTGGGCTCCGGGATACAGTAGAGGTGGTGACTTGCAGGGTTTTGCTGAAATGGCAGTGGAATGCTGCTCTTCTGAGGGCTTAGGAGGGAATGAGGAGGCCCAGAGAGAGGCCTGGGATCCAGTGAGGAGACTGGAGGCCAGTGAGGAGATCAGGACTAAGGGGATGGGTCCTCAGTCAGGGGTTTGGAGTTAAGTGAAGGGAGAGGAACTCCATGAAAGAAATCAGAGTTCAGTGAGGGGATGGGGCTCAAGGAGGAAGTGGGTCTCTCGAGGGCTGGGGCTCAACATGAGGAGAGAGCTGAACGAGAGGAGACGTTTTCACTAGGGTGGTGACTGCCCTTGTGAAGCATAGTGGAGGCCCAGGGATGCGTCCAGAGCTCCCTTAGTGAGAGAGTACAAACTTAATAAAGAAGGCCTTCTGGGGCCCAGGGAACGCGCCTTGCTCTGAGGCCACCCTGTCATGCTTCTCTTTGTCCCATATACAGGTCCTGTCCTCCTGTCAGCAGCCTCTATTCTGGAAGATCTACAGATTTTGGAAGGCCTCTCAGCCTTGTTATTGCAGCTGTTCCTCAGGCTCCTGCGGCTCCCCCACCCCTGCCAGCAGGTGCAGCCACCTCAGGCTCAAGACTGGGACACCAGAGAGGGGACTGGGCTCCTTGTCCTTGGACTGTAGACCTCGCTGCAGACCAGGCAGGTGGGCCAGCTCCCTTCCTCTTCCTTTGAGGGCCACCTCTTTCTGGCCCTGGCTTACTGGCTTCTCCCAGGCCTTGCTCATAATGCTCTCAGAGGCCTCTTGGCTCTGAGACTGTGTCTGTTTCCCTGTGCCCACATGATGTGCCTGTGCCTGCCTCCATCTGCCCTGAGCAAGCCCGCTACAGCCTGCCTCTGGCTTTGACCTTTGCATTCTTATTGCTTCTATTGCTGTGGAGTAGTCCTGGGGGGGGTGGTGGTGGTGGTAATTGCTCATGAATGGGACTGAACACTGCCAACTTCATTTCTCCACCCTGGCTGAGAGTCCCTGGAAAGCCAAGGTGTCTCCTGCAGGTCTCTATCCTCCCCCTGTCAACCCTGGCATCCTCCCCTGCCCCCAACCGTGCCCGTTTTCCTCTGTGGCTCCAGCACCCCTGAATCAGATGGTCTTAGTTTGGGGAAGGGTACAGTTGGGTCTTCTTCACCACTGGGGTGTCCTAGGCTGGGGATGGAGTCAGGGCTAATCCTCTGGCTTCTGGCCTCTCTGGCTCTGAGCTGGCTGTAAAGGCGGTGCTACTGAAGGTAGGGACCAGCACTGGGGTTCTCACCGTCTCTGAACCACTGGATGTTCTGCTCGGCATCTAACACATCATCTGAAAACAAGCAGGACAGGTAGAAGGGCTCCTTCTCACGGGCAAACACAGGCTTCAGCACCGATGTGAACTCCACGCGGGAGCCAAACAATGATCCTGGAGTGGGGAACAGGAGTTTGGGTTGAAGCCATTGGAGGCTGCGGGCCTAGAGCATGGATGAGGCATAGATGGGACCCTCCTCAGGTGTCTCAGCTTCTCTGGGTTCACAGTTCCCCAAGATGGGCTTGATGGGAGGGAAGAGACTTGGTCCTGAGAAGGGACGCATTACAGCAGGAATTGGGTAAATAAAGCAAGACAACAAACATCCAAAGGCCATCAGGCGCGTGGTCTTTTGGGCCATAGATTTCTATTTCCAGTTTAGCTTTTGCTCAGCAGTTGGGGAGTTTGGGGACCTCCAGAGCCATTTTGTTAGTCTTAGTGTTCTTGTTAAGTGCATGGAGTTGAGGATGACTCATAGTGAGTGTTAAATCAACCCCAAGGCGAGGTCCTCCAGTGGGATGGCTGGCTGGGCTGCTGGAAGGGCGAGCAGGGAGGCATGAACAAGGATCCTAGACCTCCCTCCCATCCTCCCCTCTAAAGACTCCTTACTTTTGTAGATCTCCGAATCGAAGCCAGCATCCTTCCCCAGGTACGCTGAAAACCCAAAGGACACGGAGTTGGAGAAAGTTCAGATCCCACATTCCTACTAGATTTTAGAGATGCAGGCTTTGGGTGTGGGGTAGAGTCCTGGTATGCTGGGGCTCAGATGGTGACTTAGGGAACATTCCTCTCCTTTCTGTACCTCAGTTCCTTCATTAATAAAGTAGGCACAGCAATTAGCTATAGTGGTGGCGCTGTAACTGATGAATTCACATGAAAGAACATTTTCAGCAAGAGCCCGGCTCTTGGTGGTTTTCTTCCATTCCCAAAACTGTTGTCACCATAACACACTACCTAAAGGCCAAGCCTGGACACACTGCGACTTCTTGTAGGACCAGAGACAGCCAGCAGGCATGACAGCAGTGCTCCAAGAACCCCTCTATATTTACAGTCAAAATCCAAGGCAATATTGACACAGACCATCAGGGAATTAGCAAGAATAGCAACTGCTAAACTGGGTGCTCACCAAGTGCCTTAGCGTAGCTAATTTAACCTTCACCCCAGCCCTTCCAGGACCATTGGTATCCTTATTTACAGACAAGAAAACTGAGGCCTGGCCACCAGTTAACACTCCAACAGCCTGATTTCATGGCAGGACATGGCATCCCTGGAAAGGAGTGTAGTGAGTGAGGCCCAGAGAGGGACAGAGCCTGCCCAAAGTCACACAGGACATCAGCGGGAGACTCAAGATTAGAACCCAGGAGGGCCCAGAGTTAGAGTACAGGAGGACTCAGGATTAGAACTCAGAGGCTCTGTGTCTCAGTCCAAGGACGTTAAGAATTTATGATGGGGTCACAACAGTTGCTGTGAGCATGAGAGAGTGGCAGGGAGTAGGTGCCATCATCAAGAGGCTGTTTGAAGATTTGGAGATCTGGATGGTAGGATGGTACCAGGGAAGCAGAGTTCACGCCTGACCTTGAACTTGACTCTGGGTTCAGCCTAGGGGACAGTTCAAATTTCCACATTGAGAGCCTGCCCTGGCGAGGCAGCTTCTCAAGTTATTTAGGGAACCAGGCAGGGAGTGGAGAAAGCTCTGAAGGACAGTTTAACGAGGTCTGATGAAGGGTAGGGGTGGTTGGGGAGCCAAGTTGCTTAAGCAGTCAGTGGCCAGTGTGCATGTGTGTGTGTGTGTGTGTGTGTGTGTGTGTTCTGTCTTCTAGGCTACGTAAGGTCAGGCAACAGTGTTCTCTTGGGCTCAGAGGTGCTGTCTGGGTTGTGGTGTCCAGGAAAGCATTCTACCTGGGTTGGAGAGAGGGAGGAGGGATTGTTGTTTCCTAACAAACTGCAGCTTCTCATTTTTATCCATGTTCTCTCCTTTAAGAAACCCAAGCATCTGAAGAAGGTACTGGGTTCCCCTTTTACAGATAAAGCAATGGAGGCTCTGAGAAGTAAATGGCTTGCTCAGGCTCACACAGCTGATCAGAATTTAGGGTCTTCTTCACTGCTTTGAGCTGTCATTTCAGATACATAGAGGTAATAGATCTAAGAGCATAAAAGAGGGTGATTGGGAGGTTGCTAGGGTTAAGTCTTTGATCCTGAAGATCCCTCACTCAGGGATAGCAGAGCCAGACTACTCTCTAGGGGTCCTGCGCTGGATATAAATACAGTCTGCCCCCTGCTGTTACAAGCAGGATTTAGGTGTAGTTACTTTGAACCGTAGTAGCATGAATGTGACTATCAAAAGGTCAAGTGGAGTCTGGTATCTATTATGTTTTTTGCTTTTCAAGCAGTGTACTGGACCTACATCCGCCTGGAGGGATGGACTTCTTTTTCTAATTCATCTACCCAGTCCACACAAAGTGCTCATCTATGCTAATGGTCACCCTGTGGACAGAGATGAATGTAAGTCCAAGCCTTAGCCCAAGATGAAATAAGATGTGTTATGAAGAGAACTCAGAAAATGTCCATCTCCTTTCCTTCTGCTTCCCTTGATAGCAACCCACAGGGACAGACAATTTCGTCTCGTCCGTGCCTTCCGCCTTCAGCCCACAGAGCTGGTGCTGCTGGTCAGGCCAGTCTGAGGGAGAAGACTCTATTACTCATTCTTAAGGGAAGTGAATCTCCATGGCTGCCCTTGTCTTCTGACCACCTCAGGCCAAACACCATTCAGAGCCAAGGGCCCTTGCCAGAGTCCAGCAGTAGACCTAGGACCTCATCTGCTCAGCTTGGGTTTGCTGTGGCCTGACCTGGCCTGGCTGGAACGGGAGGACTTACTGCGGACAAGGACTTTGGCAAAGGAGGAGGCCTGGCCGTAGGCATTCTTCACCACCACAGTGTAGGTGGCCGAGTCCTCAGCAGTGCATCTGAAAAGGAAAGAGAAGTTCCCCTAAGTCTGCTGGGCAAACTCAAGTCCCCGCCTGAGGACAACAAAAACTAATGGTGCAAGGGAAGACCTTGGGCTCCGGCTCTGGCCCTACCTCAGGAAAGCTGCGTGCCTGTGGGTGGGTCACTATTCCTGTAATGCCTCAGCTGCATCCTCTAAAAAACTTGGAGTATAACACCAGTCTCACTTCAGGCTTTGAAAATAGAATGTGCATTGCAGTGCTATTACTGACTCTAAAGGCTCAGAGAAGAAGTTAAGTGACATTCCCAAAGTTGCACAGCAACTGGAATTTAACTCTGCTTCAAGGTGATGGACTCATTCTGGCACTCCTCTGTCCCAGAAACAACGCGAGATCAGAATCCTGGGGCATAAGCTCTCTTCTTTCACAGCAGAGGATGGGCCTGTTGCCCGAGGCACAGACCTGGGCCAAGTGACCTTGCTGTCAGGCCTGGGACTCACCACCAGCCAGGCCAACCTTGCCATGTCCTCACTTGAGGCAAGGATGACTCCACCTCAAGGGCACGATAAGCCCATGGGATGGCAACAAACTTCTGGACACCCTGTCCTGGCTGGTGACAAGTATAAGTGGTACGATATGGCACAAGTGGCCCATCAGCAAACTGAGACCCCTGGAAGCCTCTCCTTTCGTTCTGGTCACTCTAACTGGAACTTCCTTTGACTTGTTTGCTTGCTTTTATTTTGCTGATATAAAACATGCATTCCTTGTTGTTGTTGTTAGGTACCATTGAGTCGACTACAACTCATAGGAACCCTCTGAGCAAAAGCTCTGCACCTTGCACTATCCTGCACCATCCTTACCGTCTCTGATATGCCCAAGTCCATTGTTACGGTCACTGTGTCAATCCGTCTCACTGAGGGCCATCCTGTCCTATGCTGACTCTCTACCTTCCCCAGCATGATGTCTTGTTCCAAAGACTGGCCCTTCCCAAAGTATATCCAAAGTATGTGAGATGAAGTTTCACCATCCTCGCCTCCAAGGAGCGCCCTGGTTACACTTCCTCCAAGACAGACTTGTTTGTTCTTTTGGCAGTTTGTGGCCTATTCAATATTCTTCCCCAATACCATAATTCAAAGGTGTTCTGTCATTTTATCCATTTTCAAGCTCGTGAGCCAGTGACATGAATCACTTTCACAACGTTGTGAACATCAACACTTGTTTCATTATTTCCTCAAATGGAAATGCTGTCCCCACTGAATAGGAACTCTTCTTTCCTCTAACCCATGGTAACCACTAGCTTTCTTTTTGTCTCTTGTAGATTAGTCCTAGAAATGCCAGCATATAAAATGTCTTTTTGTGTCTGGCTTATTTCACAGAAACTGTGGTGGCTCAGTGGCAGGGCATTGTACTGCAAAGGCAGGTGGTTCAAATCCACCAGCTCTTCTGGGAGAGAGAGATGTGAGGTCTCTTCCCATGAGATTTATAGCCTCTGAAAACCTTCTGGAGGGTTTCATTCCAACTCTGGCAGTGGCGTTGATGTTTTATTTTACTAAGCATGATGCTTTCGTTCACATACTTGGTAACATGTATGGGAAGTATATTTCTTTGTATAGTGGCATAATAAATACCCCGTTGTATACACAGACCACATGTGTCCATCCGTTCATCTGGTGATGGTGAGGCAAACTTGGAAAGCATTGCTCCAAACAAGTGCTCTGGGCCCTGTAAGGGCAGGAGGGTCTGGGGGTTGCGTGCTTCACCGGGGTTCTCAGGCTCACCTCCTAATCTCCAGGGTCAGCAGCCCATAGTTGTTCTTGATACGATACTTTCCAGCAGGAAAGAGGCGGGGATCGAGCCTTGTGTCATCTTTGTACCTATGGAGACACAAGTTTATGCAGGTGGGTAGCTCCAAGCAGACAGAATGAAGAACACTCTTAGACTGGGGTTCTAGTTTTTCCCTTCTCCCTGGTGGAGAGATATCAGAGAATGTACCCCCAACCCCTATATCGCTCACTGACCCCTCAGGACAGTAGTTCCGTATCTTGGCTCTGATTATAATCATCTGAGAAGCCTTTTTTTTTAAAAAAAAAATTTCAATGAACATTTACAGAGATTTTGGATTTCCGTTCATTCATTGCTGCACTTCTTTCCCCGCCCAGCCCTCCCTCCCACCCCAGTTTGCTCCTCTATTTGAAAAGTAAAAGAAACACTCCCTCCCTGGTACACAATCCCCCCACACCCCTCCCACTGCCCCAAGTACATTCCACTATGCAACCTTAATTGTGGACTCTTGTTATAACCATAATACCTATCATACATCACTTTTAAATTATTCTCTCCCTCATCTGTTTCAGTGCAGTATACACAATTGATCCAGTTTTTCTCAGTCTTACCACAACCCTGATACCAGTCCCATTTTACAGCAGTGGCACTGTGCAATATTTGTCCTTTTGTGACTGAGATATTTCACTCAGCATAATGTCCTCTAGGCTCACCCATTTTGAATAATATTGCATGAGTTCCTTGTTTTTCAATGCAGCATAGTATTTCATTGTGTGAATATACCACAGCTTCTCTATCCATTCATTTGTTGATGGGCATCTGGGTTGTTTCCAACTCCTTGCTGTTGTGAACAAAGCTGCGATAAACATGGGTGTGCATATATCTGCTTGGGTGGCAGTTATGGTCTCTTTGGGATATATTCCCAGTAGTGGAATTGCTGGGTCAAATGGTATCTCTATTTGCAACTTTTTGAGAAAACGCCATACCGCCTTCCACAGTGGTTGCACCATTTTACACTCCCACCAACAGTGAATAAGGGTTCCAGTTTCTCCACAACCTCACCAGCATTTGTTGCTTGCTGTTCTGTTAAATTTTGCTATTCTGACTGGGGTGAGATGATATCTCATAGTTGTTTTGATTTGCATTTCTCTTAGAGCTAGGAATTTTGAACATTTCTTCATGTGCTTGTTAGCCATCTGAATGTCTTCTTTGGTGAAGTGTCTGTTCATATCCTGTGCCCATTTTTCAATTGGATTATTTACCTTTATCTTGTTGTAGTGCTGTGAAGCCTTTAAAACACTCCACATTTATGTTGCATCCCAAATAAACTCAATCAGAATGTCTAGGATGTCTAGGGTGAGACCCAGGTATCAGAATTTTTTTTTTAAATCCTCACATGAGTCTTAAGAGTGGTCAGCTGGGTCAGTTGGTCCTGCTGTACCCTGGATACCTCTTTTTGCCTTCTGCTGTCTTTGCACTGCCCACAGGGCTGAGGTGAGGAGTCTGGAGGGCCCAGGAGTCAGGAGGTCTGGATTTCTGACACAGTTTGCTGTGTGACCTTGGGCAAGTCAGTCTCCCTCTCTGGGCCTCTGTGTACATGAGAGTTTGATGGGCCACCCATGGGTTTCATTCTCTACCCTGTGGTGTGGTCAAGGTGAAGAGGAGGCATCAGTAGAGAGAGGGGGCCCTAACCCACATGTGGTGCCTCCTTAGACCTGGCCTCTCCTAAGCCTTGTTTGTCTCCATGGAAACTAAACAGCCACACCCATAACCCACTACTATTACCAGTAGACTTTGAAAAGAAGCTCAACTAAATCTCCCATGAGGGGAGGGTGCCTGCTCTTGGATGTCCAATCTCTCCTGCTCACTGAGGCCTGGGGCTGAGGTCATGCTCCCCCACACTACACCTGTCAGGAACATTTCTGACACTTCACCCTGGCTAGCCTCTGCCAGCCAGAGAAAACACAGCAGCTGTAGCCCTGGGCACAGAGGCCACAAGGCTATCCAGGTCTTTCCCTGGGGCCCTTCAGTCAGGACTTTAAAGGCACCAACTGTGTGGGTGGTCCTGAGTGGAGGCCAACAATAAAATAAGATCAAAGAAGATGATTCAGGCCAGGAGCCCAGTGTCTGGTCTGGGGAGGTCCTCATAAATGTAGAGTCTCATTATTTATCTAAGGTCCCTCTACCTCTCCCATAGTTGCCCCGAGGAATAAAGATGTACAGTCTTTTCTGGTGTGACTTATAGACTCTGAAAATCCACTTGGAGGGTCAGCTATGAGTCCGTTCCGACTTGATGGCAAAGAGGGGGTTTTGGTTTTGGTACATTGGTGTTAGATTTTGCTTTTGAGGGTGGTTGGCTTGAGAAATAAATTCTAATTGACATCACTAGGAATTATGGCCAGGACTGATGGGCTGAGTCAATTCCAACTCATGGAAATCCCATTAGCAACAGAGTACAATTGCAATGTTAAAGGCTGAGAATTCATGAATGAAGGTAGATCACCAGGCCTTTCTTTCAGAGTACCTCTGGGTACACTTAAACCTCCAATCTTTCCGCTAGTAATCTTTAGTTAGCCCTCTTTAGCCAAGGACTCTGTGGTCATGACGACTGAGTTATGTTTAAGTTGTCCAGTTATTAGCCAGAGATCTAGAAGCCTGAGGCACTGAGTTTCCAATACCTCACTCCTCAGCTGCTTCCTCCCTCCACCCCCATACCAAGTATTCCCTGAGCCCTCGACATGCATGGTCACCTCACTTTGTCCCCTGCCCGTGGAGTGAGGGCTAGGAACGTAGAGTCTCTGATGAATCCAGGCTTCCTTGGCTTGGCATTTATGTTTTTTATCTGACCCAAGTCCACCCTCTCAGCAAATTTCCCTTCTCTGTGCCTTTCCATCCGTGTCCCTCTGGTTTAAAACAAGAAAGATGTGTGTCAGGTTGTATCTTTTCTCCATATCTGTTCAGTCTGTATGCTGAACAAATCATTCAAGGAGCTGGATGATATGAAGAACAATGTGTAGCATCTAGCTTGTAGGAAGACTCGCCAATAACCTGCCTTATACCTTATACATGCAAAACCTTGCATGCAGAAAGTGAAGAGGACTTGAAGCATTTGCTGCTAAAGACCAAAGACTGCAGCCTTCAGTATGGATTACATCTCAACACCAAGAAGACAAAAATCCTCACCACTACACCAAAACAGCTAACAACATCATGATAGATGGGAGAAAAGATCGAAGTTGTCAAGGATTTCATTTTACTTGGATCTACAGTCAACACCAGGGAGCTCTGGTGGCCTAGTGATAAGGAGCTGTGCTTCAATCCCAAAGGCACACGGGTCAAATCCATCAGCTGCTCTGTGGGAGAAGGATGGACAATCTCCTCCTATGACTTGCAGCATCTCTGAAAGCCCACTGGAGGGTCAGCTATGGGCCAGTTCTGACTCAAAAGCACAACAATAACAAACAACAATCAACAATAAACAATAAATACCCAAGGTAGCCACACAAAATAAAAAGTATTTTGCACTAGGAAAAAATCTGCTGTCAAGGACCTCCTCTCCAAAGTTCTAAAAAATATGGATGTCAGTTTTAAAGACTAAGGTGCATCTACTCCAGCACTTGGTATTTTCTGTTACTTCCTATGCATTTTAAAGTTGGGAAGAAGGCTGACAGAAGGAAAACCGATGGCTTTGAATTGCGATGTGGGTGAGGAGTACTGAACATCCCTTGGACTACCAAAAGAACAGTTTCTCGGAGGAAGTGCAACCAGGATGCTCCTTAGAGGCAAGGATGGTAAAATTTCATCTTACTTATGAGGGGCCAGTCTTTGGAAAAGTACATCATGCTGTGAAAGGTGGAGAGTCTGAGAAAGAGAGGAAGACACCTTCCACCTCCAGCAAGATGGATTGACACGATGATAAAAATGGGCTTGAGCGTATCAGAGGTTGTGAGGACGGCACAGGATAGTGCAAGGGTCAGATCTGTTGTTCAAAGGGTCACTAGGGGTCATCGGGAACTTGAAGGCACCTAACACCACCACCCCTGGTTTAGGCCCCGGCATCCCTCAAGGGCATTGGAGTTGCTTTAACACCTGACAGGAGGCGTCCTGCCTTTTCTCATGCCGTTACCCTAAGCAAAGAGTCTCTTTCCCACTGGGAAACATCTTCCATGTCCTTGAAGCCACCTCCTCCACGAAACCTTCCCAGCACAAGGGTAAGTGCCTCCTCAGCCTTCTCATGCCACAGAGCCTTCTCCCTCAGGGACACTGACTCAAGCTGAGTATTATGTACCCTCTGAGCATCTGTTCCTGCATGGGCCTCAGCCTCTCTCATTAGCCTAAGCAATTTGGCTATGTGTTTGAGCCTTCACAGTGCATTTAAGAAGCGCTCCTCGGTTAGTCGATGAATGGTGTCTCCGGGCCAGCCCAGTGAACGAGGTCTTCCTTCTGAGTCTGGGCTGAGTCCCTGCCAAGGGCCTGGGTGTCTCCTCCAGAAGCCAAGGCAGGCACTGTGTGTGGGCTGAAGGATTGATGATAGGAAACCAGACCCCCAAACCAGGAATGTTGGGGGCCACCTGGGACCCTACAAAGGAGATGGGCCTGGATTTGACTTCCGTCCCTTTTGAAGGTGCTTAGCATTCTGTTGTAGCAACCCTGTCGGCAAGGGTGAAAACAAGATTCCCTCCTGGAAGCTTCCATGGAATACTGTAGACTTGGATCTCTGTGCCGGAGAACAACGTCAGGGAGTGGCTGCCGGGCCAGCACAGCTGAGGCATTGACCCTCTCTGAACCCAGGCCAGTTGACTGGAGCAGTACATTGACAGGGAACTGCCAGAAATTCACGCGTGGTCCGGAAGAGGTCGTGGAATGAGGGGTCTCAATGAGGATGTCAGAGAATACCAGAAAGATGTTTACTTGTATTTTATTGACCATGAAAAGACATTCAACTCATGAATACAATAAATTGTGTGTAATACTGACAACAGTGCTAACTTCAGAATCCTTAGTTGTGCTCATGAAGAATTTGTATGTGAACTAAATAAGAACAGTCATTCTAACAGAACAAGGGGACACTGCATGGTTTCAGATGAGGATAAATGTGTGTCAGATTTATATCCTTTCCCTGTACTTGTTTAATCTGTCTGCTAAGCAAATAATCCAAGAAACTGGATTATATGATGAACAATGTGGCATTAGGATGGGAAGATATGCAGATCACACAATCCTCTTTGTCATTGTTAGGTACCCTTGAGTCGAGTATGACCCACAGTGCCCTGATGAACAACAGATATGAATCCTGTTCTATCCTGGGCCATCCTCATACTTCCTGACACATTGGAGCCCACTGCAGCAGTCACCCTGTCAATCCATCTGGTCGAGGGTCTTCCTCTGCTTCACTGGCCCTCTACCTTTCCGAGCATCATGTCCCTTCCTAAAGAACAGCTCCTCCTGGGAACATGCTCAAAGTATACTAGATGAAGCCTCATCATCTTTGCCTCCAAAGAGCACTCTGGCTTCACCTTCTCCAAAACATATTTGTTTGTTGTTTGGGCAGTCCATGGGATGTTTGGTGTTCTTCTCCAACACCACAGCTCATAGGCATCAAATCTTGCTTATAGAAAATGAAATTGAAGCACTTACTGAAGAAGTTCAAAGACTACAGCTTTAAGTATGAATTAAACCTAAACATCAGGAAAACCAAAGTCCTCACAACTCGATAAATAAGCAACATAATGAGAAATGGAAAAAGGATTGTGGTTGTCAAGGATTTCATTGTACTTGAAATAAAAAATCAACATATGACAGCACCAGCCAAGAAATCAAAAGACATGATGCATTGGGGAAATTTACTGTCAAAGATATCTTTAAATCTCAAAGAATAAGAATGCCAGTCTAAAGACTGAGTTGCACCTGATCCAAGCTGTTGTTGTTTACCGCCGAGTTGGAACCGACCCATAGTTCACCCTCCGGAGAGTGTTCAGAGGCAGTTAATGGCACGGGAAGAGATTGCCTTAATCGCACAGGAGATTGCCCACCTTTCTCCAGTGGAGCAGCTGGTGGCCTCAAACCGCATGCCTTTGGGATTGCAACGCAGCTTCTTGCCACTAGGCCACCAGAGCTCCCTGATCTAAGCTGTAGTATTTTAAATCGCTTTCTGTGCATCTGAAAGTTGGACAATGAATAAGGAAGATTGAAGAAGAATTGATGCCTTTGAATTGTGGTGTTGGTGAAGTGTATTTAATATCCCATGAACTACCAAAAGAATAAATCTGTGTTAAAACAAGAGTGCTAGAGGATTCTTTGGAGGCAAAGATGGTGAGGCATTGTCTCACATACTTTGCACATGTTGTCAAGAGGGAATAATCCCTGGGCAAAGATTTAATACTTGGAAAGATGGAGAGTCAATGGAGAGGACGACCCTCACACGATGAACTGACACAGTAACTTGACAATGGGCTTGAACACAGAAAAGCTTGTGAGGAAGGTATCAGATAGGGCAAAGTTTTGATCTGTTATACTATGACAATGTTGTTGCTATGAATTATAGCCAACTCAATGATACCTCACAATAATAACAATCAAGAGCCATTCTACTACCGATCACTAGTGTGCAGGCAAGACTCAAGTCCCAGCATCTAGCACATATCTGGCACACTTTGTTAACTGAACGCCAGCTGACAATGACCAGTTCAAACATTACTGTTAGGTGCCATCAAGTGGAGCATGACTCATTGTGATCCTATGAACAACTGATCTAAACGCTGCCCTATCCTGTGCCATTCTCACAATCTCTGACACACTCGGGTTCATTGCTGCAGTTACTGTGTCAATCCACCAGCTTGACGGTCTTCCTCTCCTTCGCTGTCCACTCCCTTTCCAAGCATGATGTTTTTTCCCCAAGGAACAGCCTCTCCTAGCAACATGTCCAAAGTATTAGAGACGAAGCTTGATCATCCTTGCTTCCAAGAGGCAACCTGGCTTCACCTTCTCCAAGACATATTTTTTTTAAGTTCGTGGAATATTCACCAAAGGCAGCCATTTTTCTTCTGTAGTCCTTATTCATTGCCCTGCTTTCAGATGCACAGCAAGTGACTGACAAGTCCATGGTCTGAATCAGGCACACGCTAGTCTTCAAACTAACATCATTTGCGTCTCAGTAAGTCTGCAGTATGCCTCCCGATCTCCTGACTGCTGGTACCATGTATATTGCTTGTGGATCCAACCTTACTGGTTGTGGATCCAATTTCAAGGTTTTCTCCATCTAACATTAGATGAACTCTCCATCAAGTTCAAATATTAATACCCTCAAAAAGTTTCTTTCTGTGACTGCTCCTACTCTAAGTGCTTCCTAATTCTCTGATTGCCAGAGCATTTTGTGTGCCTTCAGGTAAACATAGCTGTAATGATTTTTATTCTCTAGGCCAATCAGAAGCCTTACGACTGGGTTCAGCAGGCTAGAGTTTGCCCTCGTTCTGAGGTTCTGCTTTGGTTACACTCCCAGGAATGGTGTCTCTTGCTTGCCCATCCCTTTTCAAGTTCTGAAGGCATCCATGACATCATGCCCCTAAATCCTCTCCACAGGCTAGCTGAACAGGAGGTTCAACGCATTTTACAGAGCAGAAAATTCAAGCAGGCTCACAGAAGTTAAGAGACGTTATTGAACCCGTACACTGGGTAATACAGGACTATCACCAGCCCTGAGCTGCTTCTCCCTTCAGGAACCCATGCCTTTCTGACCTCCTCTCTTGCTCCCCTACCATCTATCCTACCTCCCATCATCTTTCAATACCTCTAGCCCCTCCCTAGACTTCCAGTTCAGAGCAGCTGCCTTCTATTACCACCAGAATAAAAATTTTACAAGTGTTGGCTCCTCAGACACTCCCCACCATCTTGCAGTCCCAGGGGGCAGGGAGGTGGCTAAGAATAACCCTGGCCTGAGTTTCCCCAGCAGCTGCTGCTCTGTATGGGGAGTGGGCCGAGCTGGCAGGGGGACAAGCTCAGGGTCAGAGGGTCTGCAATTTTTCTAAGCCTCCAAGCTCTCCTAGGAGAGGAATGAGGCCCTCAGGGGGAAACTGAGCCTCTAAGGAACCGCCATGCTTGTAAGCCCAGGAGCTTGCAGGCAGCACTGGGGCCTCCTCCCTCCCATACTTACCAGGTGACCTGGGGCGGAGGGGAGGCCTTGACAGTACAGGTGAGCAGGACTGTGGTGTGTTCCCAGACAGCGTGGGAGCGCAGAGGGATCCAGAACCAGGGCCCCCGGCCGGAACACAGCTCCCTCAGCTCCTTGGCCTCCCGGATCTTCTCCTCTCTCTGGAAGCACAAGGTGGTCTGTGACTCCTGTGAGCCAGGGGACGACCCTTCCCATCTTTGCTATCACTTTCCAGGCGCGGCAGTGTGATACAATGGGCTTTGGAACTACCTGTCCTGGGGTTAAGACCTAACTTGGCCACTTGCTGACTGTGGGACCAGACAGGCTGATTAAGCAGCTCTGAGCCTCAGTTTCCCTATCTATAAACTGGGAATGATAATATCCCACCCCAACCTCACCCTCACTTGCCTGTGAAGTTGTGGTGAGGATTAAATAAATAAATGAATTTAAAGTAAGTTACTTTAAAGGTGGACCTAGTACTTATAAAATCTCATTTAAGTATTAACCATCACTTCTGAAGGCACATGGTTCAAGGCCACACTAGCTGCTCTGCAGGAGAAGGATGGACAATCTCTTTCCATATGATTAACTGCCTCTGAAAACCTACTGGAGGGTCAGCTATGGGATGGTACATGACAACTCCTGCCCTAGGGAAGGGGAATGCAGAATAGTGTCAGGAATAGCATTCTCCAGGGTCTTTCATGTCTTAGAAATTGGGATAGTTATGTTACGAACATAAACTCTGAATTCCTACCTTCACACTGGATTGGCACAATCATATCTATTTCACAGATGAGAAAACTGAGGCTTGGGTAGGCTAAGTCACTTGCCCAAGGTTACAAGACTAGAAGTATTGGAACGAGAAGGCAGCTGTGCTTAGCCGATTTCCTGGACATCTCACCGCCTCTTGAGGAGGGGTAGGGAAGAGGTGGGCTCACGGAGGAGCAGCCGCCACAGGTCTCTGTCCTCACCCGCTGCCTCAGGGCCTTCCAGTCCCGTCGCTGGCGCAGCAGCCTGCGGGTACGTAGGAAGGCGATCTCCGTCTTCTCCCATTCGTTGTCAAAGCCCACTCGCTTCTGCCCACGCTCCTCGAGCTCCGCAGTGGAGGACTGACGCCTCAGCTGGGCCTCCCTGTGGGTGACCAAGGCCTTCAGAGCCCAGACAGGACCTGGGGTGGGAAGGTCCTGCTAGCTCCATCCTCATGCCTCACTGCCAGCTTCTTGAGGACAAGAGCAACTTTGAACTCTCTTTTGTCCCCAAACACCAGACAGAACCCCGCATATAGTAGGTACTTAATAAACACTTGCTATTTGTTATAGTTTGCAAAAGTCTTTCATAGCTTCTGTTTTGTACTCCCTATAACCAAACGGACAACTATTATTGGTCCCATTTTACAGGGTTTTGTTGTTTCACAGTTCCTATAACCAACAGGACAAATAGTACTGGCTCCATTTTGCAGGGTACAGGACTGAGAACTTCAAGCCAGATAGAACCAGACAGGCCTCCTAGTCTGGGACATTGACCAAAGCTAGCTGCAGCGACAGTCAGGAATCTTAGGACTGCATTATTTGCCCTGCTTCCTCCTTTTTCAGGCTCCCCCTATTTATGGCATCCCTTGGCGAATTGGGGTCCCATTTAATGCCCTTTGGGTATAGTTTCACACCACCGCCTGTGGGCCTACACAGAGGGTGGTGTGGTGGGCTTTACTTTCTTTCTAGATTGGAATCCAACTAGCTCCTTATGCTGGGGCGCTCAGGGGGCCTTATGACTAATAACCTGCACTTCCAATACAAAAGCAGGTGGTTCGAATCCCCCAGCTGCTCCTTGGGAGAAAAATGGGCACTCTCCCTGTGCAATTTACAGCCTCTGAAAACCCACTGGTGAGTCAGCTGGAGTCGGTTCTGACTTGATGACAACGTACAACAACAGCCCCTTCCTCTAAATGTATGGCTTTGGGAGTCCAGCAGGGACTCAGGGGCCTGGATAGTATGGTCCCTTTTCCAGCCCAAGGCTCTCTGGGAACGTCACCCGACTTACCAAGACATCTCTGAGGTGGCCGTCAGAGCCAGGGCTGCTGCGAGGGAGTAGTCAGCAGCACTGAACTGGTAGTCTTCCTCACTGCTTCAGGGAAAAGAGGCGTGAGTGCCCCCCCTGGGGCTCCGTAGGCTCTGGTGGGTCTCCTGAGCTTGGGGCTGCAGTGATAACACTTCACCCTCCCGGCACTAGCGGGTAAGACTGTGCCTCCAAATCCCATCGCAGGCCCCCACCACCCCGCGCCCCAGACAGGGGTCTCCAGAGGACAGGGTTGAGTGTCTCTTTCAGATGAGGGTCCCCGGCAGGGCAGGTTGAGGCTGGTCCGGCCCCCACACTCCCACCTGGTGCGGAAGGTCCGCCTCTGCACTGAGGAGCCCATGTGCAAGCTGTGCTGTCGCTCCTCCTTCTGCTCCTCCTCCTGGAAGTGCTCCAGCTTGTGCACCTCCACGGTCTCGGGGTTCTGGGGCTCCCCGGCACTTCCGGGGCTGTGCGGCAGAGTCATGGCTATGACAGCGACAACCTGCCAGGACCGAGATCTGTGGTTATTCCACCAGGCATGTGCCTGTCTCTACCCTAGGAGGTCCCTCCGATATCCCTCCTGGAATGCTTGCAGGATAGGGATCTCTCTTTAATGGGGAAAATAGGGAAACTGACGCCTGAAAAGGGGTGAGGACTTACCCAAAGTGGGGCTTGGGGCTCTGAGCTGGGGCTACTCACCACCCCTCGGCTTCCAGCTGAATGGACACTTGCAAGCTACACTTGAACGTGGGCTTCGCTGTGTGACACTGGACAAGACCTTTCGTCTGATTATTGAGCACTGTGATATCTAAAGATTGCAGTTCCGTGTGGACTGGTGTCCTCATTTTACTCAACTCTCAGGCTGACTTCTGGATTCCTCACCTACAGCATCTTTCCTTCCTCCTCAGCAACTCCATTTGACTCATGCTGCAAAGTGCCACCTGAGATAACTTAGTGTCACAGGGACTCTGGGGCCTGCTGGGTGTGACCCTGGATCCTTTGCATATGGGTGCATGACCAAAAACAAGATTCTCTGACTTGGTTTCCTCACTTGTAAACTGTATCCACTGACTTCCCAGTGTATCTTAAAACTTAGTTGAGCACCAAGTGCCTTAAGTTTTATGTAACTGTTAGGCATTAATGTTCTTTTCCTATGAAGCTTTACTGAAAAACTGCTGGTTACCTGGAACTTTCTCTTCTTTAATCTCTTTTGTATATTTAGAAATATCTCCCTTTGCTATTTAATTATCTCCTATCTGGACATCCTGACCCTGAAACAAGATTACAAGTCTTATCCCTGTTGTTATGTGCTGTCAAGTTGCGATCCTATGTACAACAGCTCTGAAGTCTGCCCTGTCCTGAGCCAGTCTCACTGATTCTGACATACCTATCCCCACTGCCCCAGTATTAATCCAGCTCAACCAGGGTCTTCCTCTCCTGTGCTGTCCCTCTACCCTTCCAAGCATGATGTCCTTCTCTTAGATCCTGACCACGTGCCCAGAGTAGGTAAGACGGAGCTTCAAAATCCTAGCCTCCAAGGAGAAACTTGGTTTCATCTTCTCCAAGACGGACCTATTTGTTTTTCTTTGTGGTTCATGGTATGTTCAAGATTCTCCTCCAGCACCTCAACTCAAAGGTACCGATTCTCCTTCTGTCAGCTTTTCTCATTGTCCCACTCTCTGATGCATAGCAAGTAATTATGAAGACCATGGCCTGGACCAGGCACATTTTATTCTCTAGACTGACATTGTTGCATTTTTAGTACTCTGGAGAGGTTCCTGACAGCAGATTTTCCCAATGCAGTTTTGATTTCCTGACTGCTGGTGCCAAGACTGTTGATTGAGGAGCCAAGCAAGTGCTAATTATTAACAACCACAATCTCTTCTCCCTCCATCATGGTGCTGCCAATTGACCCAGTGGTGAGAATCTTTGTCTTCTTGATGTAGAGCTTCAATCCATATTGAAGACTACAGTCCTTGAAATTCTGCAGCAAGCACTTCGGGTCCTCCTCACTTTCAGCAAGGAAGGTTGTGTCATCTGCATAATGTATGCTGTTGATGAGTCTTCCTCCAGTCCTGATGCCACATTTCTCTTCATAAAGCACAGCCTCCCAAATTACCTGTTCTGCATTTACATTGAAAGGTATGGAGACAGGATGCACTCCTGACACACTCCTTTGCTGATTTTGTTTTCCTTGCTCTGTTCTGAGGACTCCTTGCTGGTACAAGTATATAGGTTTCACATGTAAAGAAACAGCAATGACCATTTATGGTTGCCAGACTTGTGTTGTTGCCAGCTGCCATCAGGCCAAGCATGACTTCTATTGACCTAACAGCCTACCCGAAACCTGCCCTATTCTATGTCATCCTCTTCATCTCTAACACAGGAGAGCCCACTGCTGAAGTCACCATGTCTTCCACCTTGTTGGGCATCTTCCTCTCCTTCACTGACCTTCCACCTTTCCAAGCATGATGTCTCTTTGCAAGGAATAGTCTTGCCTAGCTACATGACCAAAGTATGAAAGATGAAGCTTTGCCATTTTTCAGATACACAATTGCCAATCTCTATGATAACCCAGGGGCCAAGAGCACAGTTATTATCCCATTTTACTGATAAGGAAGTGGATAGCTGGGATGAGAAACTGTTCACTCAAGGTCATTCTGCTGGTTGGTGGTTAAGCCAAGACTGGCATCCCTATCTTCCTGACTCCTCACCCCCCACCACATCTCTGTGTGACACACCTACTTGCAGTCGGGCCTTTGCCAAGGTAGGGACACAGAGGTAAGGCAATGTGAGAGATGAAAGACCTTTCTTCTCCTAAGAGGATCAGACTTCCCTCGATGTCTTCCTGAGGCTCAAGTCTAGGCTCCCAGATGGCATCCAGTAGGGATGGAGCAAACTGATGTGGAGAAGGCTCATGAACTTGGGGAGAGGGGTCTATGAGTGGGGGCAGGCAGGTGAGGAGAATGGGAGGCAGTATGCTAGGGGGACTCTGGGGTTTGCATCAGGTTCTTGTCTAGGTCCGAGCCTCCAAGTCTCTGTGGGGTCCTTGAGGTTAAGGATCTGTGCTCAGCGAACACCATATAGATTCGACCCCAAAAGAAAAACATCAAGGCATATCATA
>NW_006399778.1:6546737-6597568 GCF_000299155.1 Elephantulus edwardii | reverse complement strand
TGCTTACAGAGACTTTGGATTTCCATTCATTCATTTTTGCATACTTTTCTCCTTGGCTAACCTCCCCCCAGTTAGCTTTTCTCTTTGAAAAGTAAAAAAAAAATTATCTTCTTGTTATACATTGTTATAGTCCCTCTCCCACCCCATTCACCACCCCCCCTCCACTCCACTATGCGCTTGCATTCTGGACTCTTATCATGATAATAATACCTAATCATATATTCCTCCTAAACAGTTCTTTCCTTCATCTGTTTCAATGCAGTATACATTATTTATCCCCTCTTAGTTCCCCCCCAACACTGATATCAGTCCCGTTTTACAAGGACAATTTTTTTGTCCTTTTGTGACTGAGATATTTCACTCATCATAATGTCCTCCAGGGTTATCCATTTTGCATAATATTTCATGAGTTCCTTGTTTTTCAATGCAGCACAGTATTCGATTGTGTGAATATACCACAGCTTCTCTATCCATTCATTTGTTGATGTGCACTTGGGTTATTTCCAATTCTTTGCTATGGTGAACAAAGCCGCAATAAACATGAGTGTGCATATATCTGCTTGGGTAGCAGTTATGGTCTCTTTAGGGTATATTCCCAGTACTAGAATTGTTGAGTCAAATGGTATGTCTATTTGCAACTTTTTGAGAAAGCGCCATATCGCCTTCCACAGTGGTTGCACCGTTTCACACTTCTACCAACAGTGAATAAGGAAGGGTTCCAGTTTCTCCACAATCTCGCCAGCATTAGTTGTTTTCTGTTCTGCTAAATTTTGCTGTTCTGATTGGGGTGAGATGATATTTCATAGTTGTTTTAATTTGCATCTCTCTTAGAGTTAAGGATTTTGAACATTTCTTCATGTTTGCCATCTGAGTGTCTTCTTTGTGAAGTGTCTGTGCCCATTTTTCAATTGGGTTGTTTACATTTATCTTGCTGTGGTGCTCGAGTATTTTAAAAATTATTCAGCAGGCTGGGAAGATTGGAGCTGCTGCAGATCCAAGGCACCAAGGACAGCACAAGAGGCCGATCCTGCCTGTGACTGGGAGGCTCAGCTACCCTGACCCCAACTCTTCCAAGTGTTTGCCAGGCTGGCAGTGTGAGTGTGTGCACGTGTATGTGAGCATTTGCATGCAAATGAGAGAGAGAGAGACAGAGAGAGAATACACACACAGATTGTGTCCTGAGCTGGCCATGAAGACATCTGGTGACCATTTCTCTGTCTGTGTACTGGAGGTGGGCCCATCCGCCTTGTCAGTGATTCCCTAGCCTAGAAGGTGTCTGTTGTGAGGTGTCAGGGAGCTAAGCTTTCCCTGGGCCAAAACTCAGTGAGAATCTACTCTTCTTGGTCCCTGCAAATGTGCCCCCTTTGGGCACATTTGTCTACCCAAAGGGGTAGACACCAAGAAAGAGAATGAATGGCTGCACTGTGTCAGCCAGACCAAGGACTGTTCCCGGGCCACTGCTGACCATTTCAGCTGAGCATGACGGGATAGCTTCTCTAGAGGGAAAAGAGTTTCCTGGTCCTGGATTGTGACCATCCTGCTCTCCTGTCCTGGCCTCTGAGGGTGCTGCTGACACCAGGCTGAGTGGAGGGTGGCTTTCGCCAGCTCTCCTGGGACACGTGGGCCCCAGCTGCTGCTTGCCTCCCCTCCCCCACACCCTGGTCCAGATTAGCACAGCGGGTCCTGGACCTGACTCCTCCTTGACCGCCAGCAGCCAGACCCCAGGCTTTAGAGGATGAGCCATCGGTTCTTTTTTAAAGCGTGATTGATGCTGGGGATTAGGCAGGGACAGGTTTGCAGCCTCCCTGCCCTTTCCCCCAGGACCAGGCTGTTCTGGTTCCAGATTGTGTGTGTATGTTTGTCAGAGGGAGTGGAGAGGAGGGTGTAAGGAGCAGTGGGCTGTGTGTGCTGAGGAGAAATTGCCCCCTAGCTCTTTTCTGGGGGCTCAAAGCCCTGGATCTGGTCCTGCTGATCCCCCTTCTCTTTTCTCCCAAGCCTCCATCACTGCTATCCCATCCTGGCCTTTCCCAGACACCCTAAATAAGAAGGGACCAGGGGCCACTTCTGCTCTTCTTCTTCAGAAAGGAGGCAGGCAGGCAGGCAGAGAGACTGTGTGACTGACAGCCACGGCCACAGGGAATCAGTGACAGAGGAGCTCTGGACAGTGGGCAGGAGTCTGTCTGTACACAAGGGACCCCTTTTTTAGCCAGCTCACCACAGCTTCCAAGAAGTCAGAACATTAGCAGAGACATCACCTGCCCCTCTCTAGCCTCCATTTCTGTCAGCGAGCCCAGCACGGGATGAGCTTCCTCCAGTCCTGATCCGGGCTCTCGGTTTCCAGTCTGCCAGGCAGAGCTCAGCAGGCATTGCCTGCTCACCCCAACCCTGCTGATTCCGGCCCTGTCCCAGGAGAGCCTTCAGTTCCCAGGATGCCCCAGATGCCTTATTTTGTAACTATCACTTTATGGAGGATTCAGTTTGGAAGACTCAGAGCTGCACAGAACAGTGGGATGGGGAAGGAGGTCTTAGAAGCCCCTCTCATTATAATTGGTTTGCTGTCTAAGTAAATGTCTGCTTTCTCTTCCCAAATCTCCCAGATCTACACCCCCCCACACACACCCCACTTCATTTTTCCAATAGAAATCAAGGATTCCATCTTGGGGGGGGGGCCCTCCCCATCCCTGGTTCCCAGAGATGACTCACAGAGCAGCCGTGCCCGCTAAGGAGTCTCTAGGGTGAAGGTTCCAGAGGATGAAGGGTCCTTGGTCGCCTCTTGCCCTCAGCTCAGCGGAGACTGGGACAAGAATGTGATTCTGGAGCTCGCACGAGTCTTAAATATAGCAGCACTGAGACAGTGTGGTGACAATGGAGGAGGACTCGGACGGGGGTGGGGAGGGCTGCCCCCTCCCGCCAGCGCTGCCCAGGCAGCAGTAACAGGTGGAGCCAGCCCCCCCCCCAGCCCTGCCCCCAGCCTCCCTGCAAGCCGCTGCTCCTCTCACAGTTTCACACCAGCCCGGTTCAAGTGGAAAGAATGGCTCAAACCTGATTTGATGGACAGCAGGCTGAAAACAAACAAACAGGTTGCTGTGGAGTCGACTCTGACTCCTGGTGGCCCGTGTGTGAGAGGAGAACTGCTTGACAAGGGTTTCTTGTCTGAAACCTTCACAGATGCAATTGTCATGTCTTTCATCTGTGGTCCCACTGGGTAGGTTTGAACTGCCCACCTTTGGGCTATTAATTGAGTCCTTACCTGCTTGTGGCAGATAAAGAGCCGGTTTTCTCAACTACGGTAGTTCTGAATCCTCCCTCCACCAACTGTTTTACATTTAAATTTCATGGTGTTTCTTGGCAAGATTCTGTCACTGTTGTGTTGCGAGGTGCCATTGAGTTGAACACAACTCAGAGACGATACTATGAACTCTGCTCTACCTGGCACTATCCCTACCAACCCCAACACACTTGAGCCCTTTGGTGTGGTCACTGTATAAGTCCATCTTGTTGAAGTTCTTCTGCTCTTTTGTTGACCCTTTACAAGCATGATGTCTCTTTCCAAGGAATAGCCTTTCCTAACTACCTGCCCAAAGTATGTGAGATGAAGTGTCATTATCCTTGCCTGTAAGCACCCCTCTGGCTACAATTTTTCCAAGACTTCTTTGTTCTTTTGGCAGTCCATGGGATATTCAGTAGTCTTCTCTAACACTACAACTCAAATGACATAAATTCTCCTGTCATTGTCCAAGTCTCAGATGCATAGCAGGTGAATGGGAAGACCATGGCTTGAATCAGATGCACCCTAATCTTTAAACTAACATCATTGCTCTTCAGTAATTTGGAGAGGTCCTCAACATCAGACTTTTTTTTTTAACATCAGACTTTCTTAACACTGTACATCCCTTGATATCCTAATTGCTGGTACCAAGGGTGATGATGGCCGATCCAAGTAAGATGAAATCATTGACAATTTCAATCTTTCTCCATCTATTGTGTTGTGTGCATTGGTGGGGATTTTTGTTTTCTTGGTGTTGAGATGTAATCCACATTAAAGGCTGTAGTCCTTGATGCCTCAAGTTATCTTCATTTTCAGCAAGCAAGGTTGTGCCAAATGTATAATGAAGGTGGTGCATTAGTCTGCCTCCACCCTGATTCTACATGTATACGGTCTTGTCACTAGCAAGTGCTTGATAAAGGCTCCCATATGTAGCAACCACGGAGGCACAGCCATTGATCGTCCTTCCAGAAAGAGTTTGCCATTTAAGCTGAAGTCAGTTTAACCTCAACTCATTCTCTCAACTCAGAACCAAGTCACAGCTGACCCTCCTGCAGGTTTTCAGCGTCTGTAAATTGCTTGAGAGGAGATTGTCCACATTTCTCTCTTGGAGCAGCTGGTAGATTTGAACTGCCTGCCTTTGGGTTAGCAGTGCAACTCCTTTCCCTGTAGGCCACCAGAGTTCTCTGTTCAGCTGCAGCAGTGCAGTCAAATGATGTCAGGATCTACTGAGAGGTCATGGTCTTCCTGCAGCCCCCAGTCAATGAGCCTGGCAAGGGTACTAACACCCCTTCAGCACTGAGTCAATTCCAACTCACAGTGACTCTGCTAGAAGATACAGAACTGCCCGATAGGGTTTCCAGGGTATCAAATCTTAGTCCAAGCCTGGGGATGGAGGTGAGCATAGGATCTGGCTCTCTGGGGACTCTAGTCTCACCAATTCTATTCTACCTAGGACACCCTGTATATGGTGCTGTGGGGAGAGGACTTTGACGATCAGATGTATACAGACACTATCAAAGAAGCTCAACTCCCTGTCTCGCTGGTGACTGAAGGTGGGTAGTTTGAGATACTGTTTCTTCCACTTGCCTCATGAGATTCACCAAAGGAAGTTATTTTTAAATTACAAATGCTTATTTCTGTGCCCCTCCAAGGTGCTGTGGATGCAGCTGTCCAGGATGGGAAAGCTGTGTTTTAGTAAGCTTTTCAGAGGATTATCTTCATGAAGCACGGTTTGTTAATTATAGCAAGTTACCTCTCTAGGCTACACTTTCCTCCTTGGCAAAGTATGTATTAACAGGAAAATGAGCGGCAAAGCTTCCTTGTTATTATCTCTTTCCTGTTACTATCACTGCTATCATCACCACTATCAGTTCACTCTCGGTGTGGCCCTGCAGCACTCAGAGACCTCTTTCCTGGGACTGAACTGGGTTCTGGATATCCCTCTTCTTGAAGCCAGGGCATAGACCTCAGGAATGCCAAGACCTCTAGCCCAGCTCTGACACTGTCACCAAAGCCATGGCAATTCAGTCCTCTACTGGGAGACTTTCATTTGCTCAGCTCCACAATCAACACTCTTGGTAGGAAATCAAAAGACAAATTGCATTTGGAAAGTCTGCTGTCAGGGATATCTCCAGAGTACTGAAGAGCAACAATGTCTGTCTGGAGACTAAGGTGCACCTGATCCAGGCCATGGTCTTTGCCGTTATGTGCTATGTGCCAGAAAGCTGGACAATGACTAGGGATGATAGAAGGAGAATTTATGCCTTTGAGCTGTGATGTTGGAGAAGAGCATTGAATATACTATGGACTGATAAGAGATCAAACAGGTTTACCCTTGAGAGGTTGAAACCAGTCTGCTCCTTGGAGGCAAGGATTCTGAAGCTCTGTCTGACATACTTTTGGCATGTTGTAAGGATGGACTAGTCCTTGAAGAGGGGCATTATGCTTGGGAAGGGGGAGGGACAGCATAAGAAAGGAAGACCCTCTATGAGATGGATGGACCCAGTGACTGGGGTAATGAGTGTAGGTGTGTCAGACACAGTAAGGTTGGCTCAGGATGGAGCAGGTTTCAGAGCTGTTGTACATAAGGTCTCTATAAGTCACAAGCAACTCAATGGCACACAACAACAACAACAACAACAACAACAACAACAACTGGGAGACTGTAGGGAGCTCTGGTGGCCTAGTGGTAAGAAGCTGTGCTATAATTCCAAAGGCACCTGATTCAAATCTACCAACTACTTTGTGAGAGAGGGATAGGCAGTCTCTTCCCATGTGATTTACTGCCTCTGAAAACCTTCTGGAAGATCAGCTATGAGTTGGTTCTGACTCGACAGCAAACAACAACAACAACTGGAAGACGGAAGGTCTTAGGGGCTATTCAGCCTGGTGTGCTCATCCCTCAGGAGGGACAGGATTCAGTCCAAGGAGGTCACAGAATATGGCCATTCCCCCCTTGTGGTCACCCAGACTCCAATCTGTGACAATTAAGTCTGTGGCCCTGAAGGAGCAGAGAGCCTGAGACACCCTGTGAGTCAAATTGCTTTTAATAAAGCAGCTTTTAGAAACACCTGTCTTACTTACCTGAGAAAAATCCAGCTGCTAAGTTGTTTATTAATAAGCAAGGTGAAGACCAGACAACCTTTGGCCAAGTCTGCCACGAGTGACAGGAAGCTGGCTTGTTTGCAGTGGTGGGTGGGGGTGAGGAGTGGTCACTAGGACAGAGAGTTACAGCTGCCGGGGTGCTCATGGGAACGACCCACCCTTGTGACGGGGTTATTGGGTCTAAACTGGTGACCCCGAAGAGAGGTTAAATATTAATTACAAATAGATAAGCACTCCACCGTTGTGCTGAAGGGAGGGCCGGGAAGGGAGACGTATCTGGGAGTAGACAAAGAACATCATGCACTCTCAGAAGGGTACCTGAGGTCATTAGAGTTTCATCCCTTCTTAGAAATTCTCAGGACTTTGGGGAGAGTTTTTAAGCAGGTTTTGGTGCATGTATTCCTCAGTACTAACCCCGGTAGGGGCCCTCCTTTCCTTACACCCAAGTCATCTCATTCTCCAAGAATTTAAACAGGTGTGGAATGTTCCTTTCTGTTGATGAGGACAGAAAGTCCTAGGCTTGAGCAACTCTGTCACTGCCTCATTGTGGGGTCTTGGGTGAGTCCCTGGCCTTCTCGGGGATCAGGGGTCACCTGAGAGGCAAAGAGCACAAAGCACGTGACAGCACATTGAGTCACGGAACATGAGGACTTGTCTCTCACCTGGACTCAGGCACAAGCTGACAGTGGAGAGCCAGTGCTGTCTCCAGTGGAGCGTGGGGGAGACAGGCCTGAGTGGAGGCCTGGGGGGCTCAGTAATGGTGATTGTCTAGGGTTCCTACCACTGTCCCCAAACACCTCCAACATATGATGTCATTTGTCTCTGGATCCTGTTCCAGAAGATTCCCTCCCTTTGTCCAACCCAGGCAACTCAGACACAGCTTGGCCTGGAGAGATTCTGGAGAAAGGAAATTAGTGTGTCTGTACCTATGAGAAAATGTTGGGTGATTCAAATGCCAGCCCAAAGCAGGAAGTTGCTGGCTATGCTGCCCGATTTAAGAAATTGCAACAGGAAACAGCTACACTGCTTACATACTTAACAGGCATTATTTTATTTCATCCTCACCACAACCCTGTGTATCATCAAGCCCATTTTCCAGATGAGAAAAATGAGGATCTGAGCTATGATTCTTTGGCATGAAGACATATGAAGCAAGGCTGGTATTAGAACCCGTAGGATGAAGCTCAAGTATGAGTTTCCAAAGTTGTGGAGGAAGTATGGTTTGCTGTTGACTCCTTCAAGGGCTTCCTGGCCCATGTTCCTCTAAAGCCTGCTCTCTTTATCCAGTGGATCTGCATCTTACCTGAGTAAAGACTAGCAAAGGAGTGAAAGAGGTAAAAATGGTGGCATTTCAGGCGGCAGCCCTGGCTGGGCATGAGCCCCAGGCCGCACCCGTCCTTGGAGCCTTGCCCTTGCACAGCCTCTGGCTTTGGCAGGAGCGTCAGCTGTCCTAGTTCTGCCCAGCCTGGTATGAGACATCCTTTCCCAGGCTCCTGTTCTCATCTTTGGGGAATCACAGAGGAGGCATAAGCCTCACCAAAGGGGCAGAGACCTCACTCTCGGTCCAAACCAGTTTATGAAATTGGCCAAGCACAGAGTGAAGAGAGCCAGGCTCCTGGAGAGCTGGGGCCCTGTGTCTGGGGAAGGCTCCCTGCACTGACTGTCCCGTCCTGCCCTGCAGGGCCTGTACACATGCTCATTTGTACACTTTTCTACCTGTAGCTCCTCCGGTCCTCATCACATCTCATTCTTCTGCCAGGGGGAAGGGTCCTGTGTGGACCCAGGTTGCCATGGTAGGGTGCCTGTGTGCCCTCCCTCTGACCTTCTCAAGGGTGCCCACCTGGGTTTGGAGCTCAGAGTGTACACATGGTGTACATGACAACTGAAGATGTGTAGTCAGTGGAGGCAGGGAGGCCAGCATTCTGCTAGCCACCACCCTTCAGGCCTCCCACTGCACCGTCAGAGCCATGACTCTGAAGAGTGAGTTCACCTCAACTTGCTGTTCCATGCTTGGAGTCCGAGCTCCTGTGTCCTCTGTCTCTGTCTTGGATATTGGCCCCTCATCCTTGGCACACACAAGGGACTCCAGCAGGCTACAGTGATTCAGATCCTCGGCTGAGGGGGAACATGGGGGGGAAGGGGTATGCAAACGGAGGGACACAGGGTGGCCCTCAATCTGGACAGAGGACAGCAGGGGCAGCTGGCCTTTTAGGTAACCTGATAGTTCTGTCTCTTCATTCAGATCAGACTCTGTGTCCGTGGGAAACCCCAGATACTGGTTATGGGATTTTGCTTCTTGGGGTTCTTCCATAGTCAAGGAGGTCAAAGGCTGTAGAGAAAGGCCATCTAGGATATGGCTTCTGGCTAGAACCTCTTTCTGGAGTTGACTTTTAATCCTGAGGTGCTTAGGACTAGAGAGCGACACAGATGGGGAGTCCTTTTCAGAACTTTCCATGAACACCCCATAGGATGGAAGCCAGCTGTCCTGAGTGGATTGAGGGGCATAGGAAGGAGGTGGGATCTTGGAGATCGTCTGTGGAGAGTAGCTTGGAGGTTCAGCTTTAGGGGTGGCCTGAGGGGCGTAGGATGCAGGCCTGGTCTTGGGGATGATCTGTGGGGCATAAGAAGGTGGGGGGCACGTCTGCTGAGGTGGCACATTGCGGGGCTGGAGGATGGAGATGTCTGACTGCCCCATGTAGGCGATCTCAGGTGAGTCATGTAAGCGTGGGATCTCCAGGGGTTCCCTGGGCCCAGCTACCTTCACCCTCGAGTAGTGGACGTTCTGGGCTCGTCTGCTGGAGCTTCTGAGGTCCAGGGAGGGGATGAGGACATGCTCCTGGATGAACTGCAGTGGCTGGAAAGTCAGGACTCGCTGGACATTCTGTGTGGGGACAATAGCCCACCTTGTTAGGTCCATGGTGATGTGAGATGCCACACAGAGAGGCACCTGGGGGCTGCTTCATGACATGGGTGCCCCACATCCCCCATGCTTTCTAGACTCCTTTCTATCCTGGGGCCTCAGGGATGGGACAGGGCTCCAAGACCTCTAGGGAAGGGCCTCTTCCAGAGTCCAGGTTATCTCAGGGGAGGAGATTTAGACCCTGGTTTCTCTTAGTGTTCCCATGGAGGTTCCAACTCCTGGCAACCCTGTGAGCAATGGGGTCCCAGGGTTCCAGGGGACCACTGTGCCCTGTAGGGTTTTCAGTGGCTGAGTTTTGGATGTAGATAGCCAGGCCTTGCTTCCTTCACCATCTTGGTCTGGAAGCTCCACTCTAACATTTCCAGCATCATAGCAACATTTGAGCCTCCACTCACAGTGATGAGTATAAAGGAAGGCTTTGACTGGGAATTGAACTTGGGTCTTCTGCATGGAAGTCACCTGAACAAGAAGTTCAGAACTGAACCGCCATTGCTATGTCAACACCTCTGGGAATACACAGTCCAGGAAGAAGGAATCAAACGGGGTTGGCTCAGAGTACACTGTCCAGGTGGAGCCCTCTCTGCTCCTAGACCCCACCTCCCCGCCTGCCTAGTTCCCAGGGCCTTGCAGAGGACTGGCTGGGAAAGGATGGGACTGAGGGATAGCTGAGAAATCTACAGGAAATGTCTCTTCATATTGGACATTGGGGATTTCACATCACAACCGGAAACAATGGCTTCTTTTGAGGAAAATGGGAGGATCTGGGAACTCTGGAGCTACACTCACATGTGGCCATATCTGGCCCTCCAGCCAGAGAGGGTGTGAGGGGCAGTGCGGTTCCCACAGCCTGCACCTCTTCCCGTTCTCCACCCTCCTCGGCAGCCTGCTCCCTGGATGCCAGAGGTAGCTGCCAGGCTCTGCATGCTTTCAAGCTGTGCGTTGGTTGTTCCATAGCCACTATTTCTGACCCCTATCTCTCTGCAATGCACTTTCAGACCTGCTGGCCAGGCTTTCTCTAGCTCTCAGTTGGACTGTGAATTCCTCAGGGAGAGCAACCGACCCGGTTTCTGCTTTTTTCTGAAAGCCTGCACTTGAAGGAATACCAAGGGTCCCGGGACTGTGTGCTCTGCTACTTCTAACCCTTCCCTCAATCTTCCCTCCCGACTCTTCCGGGACTGCTCACCAAGGAGTCCGGTGGCTGAGGCGGCTTCGTGATGTATCTGTAGCTCAGGTAGCATACGGCAGCCACGAGGAATCCCATGGCAAATAGGATGGTGCCCGAGAAGGAGTAGGTCCAGGTTAGATCTGAGTAAGCCAAGAAGATGGAAGAGGAAATTGAGGCTGGGGTCTGGGTCTGCGCTAGATCCCAAGTGAGTGAGCTGCGGGCTTGGAACTTTTCATATCCCACCCTGTCTGTGAAGCTTGGGAGGCCTCTCCCACCCCAATATTTGCAGGGTCAGAGCCAGGGTGAAGGTACACAGACCATAAAACTAAACAAGACCAATTATCACTGAGCTGGTTCCAACTCAGTTTGTCTCCACCTGTAACAGAGTAGAACTGCTCCATAGGTTTTCTTAGCTGTAACGTTTCCAGAGGAAAATGATCAAGTGTTTGGGGTTGGTTTTTTTTTTTTGTTTGTTTGGCTTTGTTTCAGGTTTTTTTCATGGGTGGTGGGTTCAGAACACCAATCTTTTCTTTAGTAGTCTAAAAAGAGCAGTTCCCACCATCCAGCGACCTAACTCACACACCACATTTATGTCTGAATATCTACAATCTCTGCATTATGATGCTACACTTTTAAATCAAATAGGTGCTGTGTTCTCACCTTGACAAATGCAGTCTTCATAAGAACCTGGAAATTCAGCTTTGAATTCTAAGTCTTGGACTCTTTGGGGTACTATGAGAAAGTGTGGAGGGGAGGGAGAGCCCCGTGAGGCCAGAAGCCTGGTCCACTGCACATGGACACCCCAGACTGAACAACTAAGGTCACTCGTGTACCTACAAATGGCCACTCGTTGAACTGGGTCTTCACTCAGTCTGTCCGCAGGGAAGGAGCCCAAGAAGAGATCTGCACTGACTGGATGCAGGCCAGAGCTGTCTGCACAGGGGACTTGGGGTACAGGACCCAGATAATGGATGAGAAGGGACTGAAAGACTTGAGGTGGACCTGTCCTCTTGGCTATGTGGACTCCATCTCCTCAAGGTGTCATCTAATGTGTAGGGCTGAGGGGTGGTCCCCTGTCACCTGGGCCTAAGGATGGGGGTATGGGTCAGTGGGGAGAAGTGACAGTGGCAGGATCTGTCCTCCTGTCTCTGAGGGCTTCAGTGCCTAGCCTTCAGTGCCTAATCGGGGAGCTTCACCAAACACTGTCTACCCTGGATGACAATATTCGGCTTCACAGCAACCACGAGTTACCTCTGTACCAGGGTTACACGATCTAGAAGAATATTTCACCAAAAACAATTAAAGGCAGGCCTGAGGTCCGTGGATTAGAGTCACCCACATTTGGCTTGGGACCATGGCTTTATACTTGGCAATATACTTGCTAAAAAGTTAATTACCATTGAGTTGTAATTGACTTACAGCTAAAACTCCAATGCGTTTTCAGAGAGGAGATTCCCACCTTTCTCTAGAGGAGTCTATGGTGGACTCAAATCACTTGAGAGGTGTGACCTTTGGGCTAGCATCAAAATGCCCTAAGGACTAGGCCACTAGATCTCCCTGCCTTAGCAAGACAGTTGAGTGCTTTAAAATGACAGGATATATTATTGATATAAGCCATTTCAAAGACAAAGATACAAGTGTTGAAGAACAAAGACGTCAGCTTGAAGATTAAGGTGAACTTGATCCAAATTATGATCTTTTCAATTACATGCTATGGATCCGACAGTTGAACAATGAATAAGGATGAGAGAATTGATGCCTTTGAGTTGTAGTCTTGGAGAAGAGTGCTGAATATCCCATGGACTGCCAAAAGGGTAAGCAGGTATGTCTTGGAAAAGGTGCAGCCAGGGTGCTCCTTAGAGGCAAGGATAGTAAAACTTTGTCTCACATATTTTGGGTGTATTGTTAGGACGATCCAGTGCTTAGAAATGGACACTATGCTTGGAAAGTCAAGGGTCAGCGAAGAGGGGAAGATCCTCAATGAGATGGCTTGAAGCAGTGACTGTAAAGGTGGGCTCGAGTGTCGGAGATGATGAGGATGGTTCAGGATTGGATGGGGTTCAGAGCAATCGTCCTTAGGGTCACTGAGTCATAATTAACTCAGTGGCACTTGACAACAACAACATACATCAACAAGAATCAGTCACTAAGAAGTGTGACTTGTGTAAAAGACTATACCCGTAAATATAAACGGCATTAGTGCATGAACTCGCTCATGTAAAGGAAATCCAATAAAAGAGAAAACTAGAACAGTGTGTAGATGTTGTCTGAAGGCAGGAAGGGTGGGCTGCAGGGAGGGATGAGTGAGATGTGTCTGGTATCAGTCAGGGAAGAGGGTCATAAATCACGTACATGCTGTCAGCTCAGATCCCATAAGTGGCTTTCCTTTTTCCAGTCCTCCTCTTGCCAGGTTCTATTCTGGTCTCAGCAGGGGCCCTTTCCCCAGGAAGGACATGCTGCGTGCAAGTGGCCAGTGCCAGCTGCTCCACTAGGCATTCCTTCCCCTGTAATGGGACAGGAGCCCAGAGGAGAAACCACTCTTGTTTGGGCTCCCGGGAAAACCGAGGAATTGAGTTTCTGCACAAAGCTGAGGACCAACTAGCAGCTGTCCTTTGACAATTCTACAGCTGCCCCCGGGGGCCCAGCCTCTGCTCAGATGGACAGCTAACTATCACAAGCCCAGCTTCTCCAGGTCCCCTCACGCTCCATGCGGATCTCCTGTTGCCACCATTATAGGTGCTATATCCAACCTCACATTAACGCTGCTCTGAATGTTGGCAAGGAACCCTGGTGGTCCAATGATTAGGCACTCAACTGCTAACCAGAAGACTAGAGGTTCAAACCCATCCAGATCAGAAGAAAGACCTGTGAGCTGTTCCTAGAAAGATTTCAGGCTACAAAACCCTATGAAATCTTAGGGAGCAGTTATAATCTGTCACATATGTTTGTTACATGTTGAAATTGACCCCAGCCACATAACAACAATGAGGAACAAATGGAATAGAACTCACTGACATTATTAATCTCATCATTAATCTAAACATGATGACTAGGGTTGAAACTCTTTCCTAAAGCCATCCAACACACTGCTATCAGTTTCATCCTCTAAACCTACAGCTCTGAGCATTGATGTATTTTTTATCTGTCTATGAAAATAAACCTTAATAAAAGCATCATGATGCTTATAGCAAGGGTCAGGTTTCAGGTGTGTGTAGAGAGAAAGGGAGACTGAGACATCTCCTCTTCAAGTAGATGATTCAGGACTATTTCTGTGCTAACACGGCAGTGAGAACATGTTCTTCAGAATTAAGCTGCTTGGGTTCACTTTTCTTCATCTGTTAAATGAGGGAGCTAATAGATCTGCTGCATAGACCACTTGTGAGGACTGTGCCTGGTACCTGGTTCTAGTTGCTGCTGAGTCAATTATGACTCAAACCGCCCTGTGTGTGTCAGATGAACTGTGCTCCACAGGAGTTTCTAGTGGCTAATTTTTTGGAAGCAGAATGTCAAGCTTGTTGTCTTCAGTGTCTGCAGGAGGATTGGAATCTTCACCTTCTCAATAAAGAGCTGAGCATGTTGGCCATTTGTGTTGCTCAGGGACTCATAATACTATACAGTTCTGATTCACCCATTCAGTCGAGCCAGAAAGATTCATAGCTCACCTTCCAGCAGGGTTGTGGGAGGCTATAAATCACGTAGGAGGAGATTGTTCATCTTGCAGAAATACTAGTTATTGTCATCGTTGTTGTTGTTGTTGTTAGGTGCCATCAGGTTGACCCTATGACCAGATCTGGCCCTTGTCCTATCCTGAATCATCCTCAGGCTTTGCCCCACACCTGGTCTCACTGCTACAGTCACGGTATCAATCCATCTCATGGAGGGTCTTCCTCTAGTTCTCTGACCTCCACCTTTCTCAGCATGATGCCTATTTCCAAGGAAACATGTCCACAGTGCCCTCCTGATAACATGCCCGAAGTACTTGAGTTTTTGAGACATCTCTGTATCTTCTTTGGCCTCCTTCTCCCCCTCCTCCCAGGGTATATATGATTTGGGTTAATATTAAGGTGAATTTGTTTTACCAGAATACACACACAGTTTGCCACAGAGAGGAAACTCAACCACAGGCTAGAGGGTGCAGATTAAACATTTGCTTTGGTACCTGTCAGCTAACACATTTATGTATAAACAAAGATTAATTTTAATAAAAAACTAATAACCTTCCCACGGCTTTTCAGAGCACTGCCAATTCTCACCTTGGTTACCAGGAGGGCAGGGAAAATCAGCCCTTGGAGCCAGGACTTCCTTGTGCCTGTGACTTCAGCGGCACTTACCGGGGAGTGTCCTCACTCGGCACACGTAGGGGGCACTCTCCTTGGACCATCTTGGAACTGAAATCATGATGTTCCCGAGGAATTCCGTGTCAGGGCTCAGACCAGGGAACTCGTATTCTCTCTGTGTCCCTTCAAGGTGCTGAAGGTGATAGAGAAGCCAGACAGATACCTTTAACACATCAGTTTCCACACAGACTCTAGAAGGTCTGTTCACACTGCTCATGGGCTATCTTGTTTAGTATAATGGCACTTTCTGCTCCCAACTCAGAAACTGTGGGTTCTTCTCTGGTCCCCATTCCTAGTTCTTTATCTTCTGCTTTATCACCACAGCCTGATATGACTTATAAGTTAGGAAATTCTATATGCTTTCAGTTAGCACTGGGCCTGCCCTTCTAGTAACAAAACAAACCAAAATAAAAAGTAAAGCTCAAACCAGTTGCCATCAAGTTGACTGACTCATGGTGATCTTGTATGTGAGAGAGCAGTACTGCTCCATAGGCTTTGCTTGGCTGGAACTGGGACTGACGCAGATTCTTCCACAAAGCTGGGCTCCAATCTCCAAGCCATTATGATAGTAGTTGAGAACAAGCCATTTGTACGGAATATCCAATAAGCAAGGCAAGCATTGGCTTATTTGTGCTTATCTACTAATCTGTAAAAAAGGCCTTCCCACCAGATCCTGATTGTCTGAGAGCTGGACAATAAATAAGGATGACAGAAGAAGAATTGACACCTTTGGGCTCTCGTGTTGAAGAGCATTGAACATCCCATGGATGACCAAGAGAAAAAACACATATAACTTGGAGAGGGTGTTGCTGGAGTGTTCTGTGGAGGCAAGAATGATGAGGCTTCACCTCACATACTTTGGGCATGTTGAGAGGAGGGTCTGTCTTTTCCATGGAAAAGGACAAGATGCCGGGAAGGATGGAGGGTTGTTGAAGACCCTTACCAGGTGGATTGACATGGTGACTGCTGCAATGGGCTTTTGTGTGTCAGGAAGTGTGAGGACAGCACAGGATAGAGCAGGTACAGATCTGTTGTTCATAGGGTCACAATGAGTCATAATCAATAGTACCTAACAACAACAACAACTACTACTACTAATCTGTAGTGAACAATCTCACATTCTTTCACGATGTCAAAATTTGTTTCTAGGTACAACTGTTTGTTTTCCAAACCTATAGCACCTTCCCACAAATCAAAACCTCTTTTAATATTTACAATCTCTAACTGGATACTAGAATATCCAATGAGCCAGGTAAGCATGGGTTTATTAGTGCTTACTTACTAATCAGTCATGAACAATTTCGCACAGGTTTCACCACATATTAGGAAATAAGCACAAGTCAGTCCAGGCTTACCTTGCTTATTGGTAATCCACCCTGGTGACATCTGGGACCTTACTTTCCAGATCTAAGGCTATGACTGTCATCATCATCATCATCATCATTATCATCACAGCTCACTGCAGGGATGCATCTGCAGAGGTTAATTCAGCAGGTTGGGAGGGGCCCACATGCTGTATTTTAAAGAGATATCCAAAAACTACTGGAACAGCACATCAGCAGAGAACTGCCAGAAGTCCAGGCTGGGTTTAGAAGGGGTCGTGGTACTAGAGATATTGTAGCTGATGTTAGATAGATCTTAGCTGAAAGCAGGGAATACCAGAAGAATGTCTATCTGTGTTTCACTGACTATGCAAAGGCATTTGACTGTGTGGATCATAACAAACTGTGGCTGACTCTGAGAAGAATGGGAATCCCAGAACATTTAATCGTGCTAATGCGAAACCTATACTTGGACCAAGAGGCACTCATCAGAACAAAGCAGGGTAACACTGCATGGTTCAAAATTGGGAAGGGTGTACACCAGGGATGTGTCCTATCTCCATACCTTTTCAACCTGTATGCAGAGCAGATTATCTGAGAGTCTGGGCTCTATGAGGAGAAGTGTGGTGTCAGGATTGGTGGAAGATCTATTAACAATCTGCCTTATGCAGATGACACAACCCTGCTAGCTGAAACTGAGGAGAACCTCATGCACTTGCTCCAGAGAGTCAAGGACTGTAGCCTTCAGTATGGACTAAGATTCAATGTCAAGAAGACAAAGATTCTCACTGGACCAATTGGTAGCATCAGGATGGATGGCGAAGAGATTGAGTTTGTTCACAGCTTCAGTTTGCTTGGCTCCACAGTCAACACTCTTGGCACCAGCAGCCAGGAAATAAAAAACATATCGCATTGGGAAAGTCTGCTGTTAGGGACCTCTCTAAAGTACTCAAGAGCAACGGTGTCTCTCTGGAGACTAAGGTGCGCCTGATACAGGCCATGGTCTTTGCAATCACTTGTTATGCATCAGAGAGTTGGACAATGACTAGGGAGGATAGAAGGAGAATTGATGCCTTGGAGCTGTGGTGCTGGAGAAGAGTATTGAATGTACCCTGGACTGCCAAGAAAACAAACAGATTCATCCTGGAGAGGGTTAAACCAGGCTATTCCTTGGAGGCAAGGATTCTGGGGCTTCGTCTCACATACTTTGGGAATGTTGCAAGGAGGGGACAGGTCCCTGGAGAGGGACATCATGTTTGGTAGGGTGGAGGGACAGCACAGGAGTGAGGACCCTCTATGAGGTGGATTGATTCAGTGACTGGGGTAATTGGGATGGGTGTGTCAGAGGCAATGTGATCGGCACAGGATAGAGCAGGGTTTAGGGGCTGTTGTACATAGGGTTGCTATGAGTCGCAAATGACTCGACGGCACATAACAACAACAACAACAACTTCACAGGAGTAGTGATGCGCTTGTTTGGGACCTTCCTATGCTCCAGCCAACTGGAGAAGCTTTGTGTTTTCTGAAGGGCCTGGAATTTCCCCGTTTCTCTCTGACATCAGGGTGGAACAGAGCAGAACAGTTGAGACAAAAAGGTAATCTTTGGATCAAACGGAGCTTGACTCCGGGCTATTCCATAATTTGCTAGACAATTTTAAAGAAATGATTTAACCTCTCAGAGACTTTGTCTCATGTAAAAATGGAGAGCACAGCAACTTCACAGAGCTGTAACGAGGACACATTGCCTTGTGAACAGTAAGTGCTCAGAAGTTGCTATTGGCACCAACTATAAAATCTTCCTGGAAGCTGATACTATTGCCCGCATGACATTCTGTTTGGCCTAACTATAGATGCCTGGATTCTTGTTTAAACTCCTTTCCTATCCACAAGATGATAAACCCCCTTAGTGCATGGATCAGAGAGCAGGCCAGCCTGAGCAAGATATTCCTTCAATGGAATTAGTGTCACATAGTAGGAGGAAAAAAATATCAGATTTTTTTTAAATGAAATAACTTTTCTATCATCTGTTAATCTATGGCTGTGCCTTCGTCTATAATTACTGACAATCTTTGGAATCTACTTGTGTCCAGTAACCACCCGTAAAGAAGAACCAGCAAAAAGAAGCGCAGCAATAGAAACTTATATCAACACCTCCCAGTGTGGATTACTGCAGGGGTTAACAGAGCTTGTTCTCCCTGGATGTTAACAGATATTAGGCCAAAAATAGTCTATGTAGTACACAAAAAAAACAATCTCTGGTTAAATGCATTTGAGAGACTTTGTGTTAACCAAAGTGAAACTAGAGTCTGGCTGCAGGACTTCTCAGGGCCTTTTAGCAAGAAGAAGGCTGTGGTTTGTGATGTTTACTAGGTTTAAGGGAGCCTCCCAAAGGACAGATGTTTTGGAAATGCTAATTTATATGTCTCCTATCTACTTAAGCAGGAGGAGGATGGGCGATCTCCTCCTATGCAATTGATTGCTTCTAAAAACCTGCTGGAGGGTCAGCTATGGGTCAGTTCTGACTCGATGGCACTTAACACAACATAACACACAACTATGTAAAGCAGTGGTGACTTAATTGATTGGAAAAGGAGTTTCTCAGGCATGGAAGGGTCCAGGTACAACATATACTTACTATTTTGTAGCTGTGATTGACCTGGAGTTCTAAGTGGTACAACAGGTCATCAAAGATGTCCTTCAGGGTTAGTTGCTGGCTATTTGCATATCTGGGTATGAGGGTGGGATGGATGATCATCTGGATAGATCTCACTTTGGGGATACAGGTCACATCAGGTGGTTTGATAGTAGCTGTGGAAATGTAAAGAGACAAGTTGCTGTTGTTGTTGTTCTGTGCTATCAAGTCGTTTGCGATTCATAGCAACCCTATGTACAACAGCCCTAAACCCTGCTCTATCCTGTGCCAATCACATTGCCTCTGACACACCCATCCTGATTACCCCAGTCACTCAATCAATCCACCTCCTAGAGGGTCTTCCTCTCCTGCGCTGTCCCTCCACTCTACCAAGCATGATGTCCCTCTCCAAGGACCTGTCCCTCCTCGCAACATGCCCAAAGTATGTCAGACGAAGCCCCAGAATCCTTGCCTCCAAGGAGTAGCCTGGTTTAACCCTCTCTAGGATGAATCTGTTTGTTTTCTTGGCAGTCCAGGGTACATTCAATACTCTTCTCCAGCACCACAGCTCAAAGGCATCAATTCTCCTTCTATCCTCCCTAGTCATTATCCAACTCTCTGATGCATAACAAGTGATTGCAAAGACCATGGCCTGTATCAGGTGCACAAAGAA
Organism: Elephantulus edwardii; assembly: GCF_000299155.1. Taxonomy (NCBI): domain Eukaryota; kingdom Metazoa; phylum Chordata; class Mammalia; order Macroscelidea; family Macroscelididae; genus Elephantulus; species Elephantulus edwardii. The sequence goes on along the minus strand of NW_006399778.1, from coordinate 6,578,146 downwards.
ACAAGACAAAAGAAAATTTAGAATTGTCCACTGGTCTTTAGGCTGCTTGGGATGGTGGGAAATGACCTCTCTACTCTCTTCCCATAACAACTCCAGATACTACTCTGAGAGAAGCAACAAAACAAACAGGAGAGAGATGTGTGCTTGTTGGGGACAGAATCATCGCTCTGCTGCAAGATGCCAAAGCCTGTGTGGCCTGACTGTCCCAGGAGCATGTTCCAGCCACCACTTCCCAGCATCTGCTAAAGGCTGTGGTTCAGCCCATGCCCGCTCACTCACATTCTGGCCAGCAACAGAACCACCACTTGCCAAGTTGAGGGGCTGTAGTGTCAGTGTGGCCTAAACCACAATTGAGCCCAGAGCACTAGACTGCTGCCCCTCTGCATGGAGACCCCAATATCCCACCACCTGCTGCCCCCCACTACCCAGTGTCAGGAGCACCAATATCACAGGTACTTTGGGTGAAACACAGCTGTGGATCACAAGAAGGGAGCAAAACATAGTCATTCTGTGGGTCACTGTATAGTTACAACAACCTAACACCTAGTAAGAAAAGACTCACATAATGTCAAGAAAGCATCAGTCTGCCTCAGTCATCATGAAAAAACAAAATAACAATTCTCCTAAAAAAGCAGACCCAATGAATACCCCAAATAGAGAGAACCAGATGAAATATGTTGATGTGGCGTTATTTGAACAGCTACAGAGAAAATTGCAAATGATGGAAGAAACAACGGAAGCCATTAAGAGAGCAAATACCCCAGAGTCAACAATCAAGAAGAAATATATTTATGAGGAGCAACTTGAACAGCTATGGGGAAAAATGCAAAAGATGGAAGAAAGGATTGATACTATAGATAAAGATGTACAAGAACTTAAAAAGTCATCCTAAAACAAAGAGGGTACAGCTAACATAGTACAGGAAATAACAGAAAAGCATGAAAATGCAATCCAGAATATTAAGATCAAATTGGCAGAAGTGCCTAGACACACTGGGAGAACAAACAAGTAGACTGAAGAGACGGGACAGAGGATCAGTGAGCTGGAAGATAAGAGTCTCACAGAAAACATACTAGACGAAAAATCAGAGATGAGACATAAAGAAAATGCAGAAAACATTAGAATCATGTGGGATGACATCAAAAGGAACAATACACATGTGACTGGAATTCCAGAACATGGGAATGACAGGGACATCATTGAGAAAATCTTAGAAGAAGTACTAGAAGAAACTTACCAAGTGTTTTGAAGAATGAGGAAATCTGCATTCAAGAAGCATGGTGAACACCAAATAGACTAGACAACATTCCAAAAATATCAAGACATATCATATTAAAATTCTCCACATTAAAGATAAGGATAGAATACTAATAGTAGTGTGAAAAAAATAGACTCACCTACAAAGGGGAAAGAATTAGATTAAGTTCTGATATCTCAGCAGAAACCATGCAAACTAAAAGGCAATGAGATGGCATATACAGAAAGTTGAAAGAAAACAATTGCCAGCCAAGGATCCTATACCCAGCAAAGTTCTCCATCAAATATGAAAGAGATCTTTTGTAGAAAAAAAGGAATTTAAGCAATTTCTGAAAACAAGACCAAAACTACAAGAAATTTTAAGTAAAGTCCTTTACATGAAGACACCAAAGTGGATGGACCATCCTAACTAGAAATGACAGAAAAAGAAATACAGCAAATTGGCAAAAGTAAAACCTGGACTGACAATAATCACACTTGAGGTTAATGGACTGAATGTGCCAATCAAGAGAAAAAGAGTAGCAGAATGAATAAAAACAAAGCCTATTACTATGTTGCCTACAAGAGACATATCTAAAATTAAAAAAAAAAGAGAGAGAGAGAAGAGAAAGACAGACTCAATCAAAGGCTGGAAAAAATATACCAAGCAAAGGGTAACCACAAAAAAGCAGGAGTGGCAATACTAATCTCTGATAAAATAGACTTCAGAATGAAAACCGCCATAAATGATAAGGAAGGACATTACATACTGATTGATTAAAGGCCCAATAAATAAAAAAGACAAAACCTTGGTCAACATTTATGCAGCAAGTGATAGACCTGCAAAATACATAAAACAATGGTGAAAATAACTGAAGAAAGAAATAGACAGCACCTCAATAGTGCTAGGAGACTTACACACCACTATTACCAAAGGATAGGTCAACACAAAAGAAACTCAACCAAGATGCAGAAGATCTAAACTATACAATAAGCCAACTCGACCCTGTGAATGTATTCGGGGTACTACACCCAACTAAAACTCAATTAATTTTCTTCTCAAGTGTACATGATACATTCTCCATAATTGATCACATATTAGGACACAAAGCAAGCCTCAACAAAGTAAAAAACATTGAAATAATGCAAAGTGTCTTTTCAGACTACAATGCCATAAAACTAGAAATTAACCACAGGAGGGTAAAGTTTACAAAACCACCCAAGTGGAAACAAAATAACTCTCTGTTGGAACACAATTGAGTTATAAAAGAAATAAAGAATGAAATAAAATAAGTTCTTTGAACGAAATGAAAATGAAAATATAACATATCAAAACCTCTAGGATGCAGCTAAGGCAGTCCTCAGGGACAGTTTATAGCAATAGGCACACACATTAAAAAAAAAGAAGAAGAAAAGTAATGATCTAACTCAACATTTTATCAAACAGAAAAAGAACAATAATCTAATCCTACAGCCTCTAAAAGAAAAGAAATTAAAAGGGCAACAGCTGAAATCAATGAGCTAGAAAACAACAACAATTGAGACCATCAATAAGATCAAGAGCTACTTTTTCAAATGGGTCAATAATATTGGCAAACCACTGGCAAACTTAACAAAAGGGGGAAAAAAGAAAGAGAAGACACAGATAATTTAATTAAGAAATTATAGAGGTGACATCTCAACAGAATCAATAATATCCAAATACTATTAAAAACTATACTCTGATACATTAGAAAACCTAGAGGAAATGGACAATTTCCTTGAAACTCATGCCCTACCCAGATCGACAAGGATAGATATAGAACACTTGAAAAGACCCCTCACAAAAGAAAAAAATTGAACAGGTCATAAAAAGATTTCCTATAAGAAATGGCTTCATAGCTGAATTCTACTAAACATTCATAGAGTGCCTATCACCAATTCTACTTAACTTATTTAAAAAAACAGAAAAAGAAGGAATTCTCCCAGAGTCACTCTATGAAGCAATCATAGCCCTAATACCAAAACCAGGAAAAGATATTAACAAGGAAGAAAACTACAGATAAATATCTCTCATGAATAAATGCAAAAATCCTAGACAATAGAATAAAAAAACACATAAAATAAATAATTCGTCATGACCAAGTGGGATTCATAACAGGTATGCAAGGATGGTTCAACATAAGAAAAACAATCAGTGTAATCCACCATATTAACAAAGCAAATAACAAGAACCACATGATCTTAGCAACTGATACAGAAAAGGCATTTCACAAAATCCAACACCCCTTTCTGATAAAGAAACTCAGAAAAATTGGATTAGAAGGGAATTTTCTCAACATGGTGAAAAGTACATATGCAAAACCAAGAGCCAATATAATTCTTAATGGATAAAGACTAAAAGCGTTTTGTGAATAGGAACCAGATAAGGATGCCCATTGCCACCACTTCTATTCAATATTGCATTGGAAGTGCTTGTTAGGTTAACATGACAGAGAAGGGGGAAAAAGTCTCCAGATCAGCAAAAGATGATTGAACTACTACTATAAGCAGATGATATGATAGTGTACACAGAAAACTCCAAGGACTCACAACAACAACTAAGCTGTTAGTAGGCCAGTCTAGTAGAGTGGCAGGATGTTGTTGTTGTGGTTATGTGCTGTCGAGTCACTTGCGACTCATAGCAACCCTATGTACAACAGCCCTAAACTCTGCTCTGTCCTGTGCCAATTGCACTGTCTCTGACACTCCCATCCCGATTATCCCAGTCACTGAATCAAGCCACCTCACAGAGGGCCTTCCCCTCGTGCGCTGTCCCTCCACCCTCCCAAGCATGATGTCCCTCTCCAAGGACCAGTCAACAAACGAATGGCTAGAGAAGCTGTGGTATATTCGCACAATGGAATACTATGCTGCATTAAAAAACAAGGAACTCATGCAATATTATTCAAAATGGTTGACTCTGGAGAACATTATGCTGAGTGAAATATCCCAGTCACAAAAGGACAAATATTACATGATGCCACTGTTGGGGAGAGACTGAGTAAGATGGGTTCAATAATGTATACTGCGCTGAAACAGAGGAGGGAGAAAACTGTTTAAAAGAGATATATAACTAGGTATTTCTGTCATCACAGGAGACTAGAGCGAGGGCTACATGGTGGAGGGGACCTGGGGGAGGGTTTGTAAAACAATGAAAGAATCTTTTCTTTTACTTTTCCATAATTTTTGGACTCATGTACTTATAACTTGTTAGTCAAATTTGTGCCTTCTAGGTTGCAACACCCCATGATACATCTTCAAGGATATGAACATGTACAGCCAAGCACAATCAATAAGAGTGCATCTAAATTCCAAAATCAATCTCCATAATAGTCTATGTGTTTCCTACTGCCAAAGGGGCCCTTTAGAGTAGTGAGAGAAGATCTTCACCCTGAAACCCACAGCGTCCCTTTTCAGCAGGAAGTAGCTAAGAGAATACGCCATCCCCTTTTCCTTATGACTCAGGGTGAAGTCTCTCTCAGGGAGGAGTGATAGGGAATGGCAAAGGACACACTGACAAAGAAGATTAATCAGAACTGGCTTTGACAAGCACTGTGGCATTTGGACAAGAACAAACTGGGAGGAGGGTAGAGAGAATAGTGCAACAATGAATGAGTGGAAGCCCCAAATCTCTGTAAATGTTTATGAAAATTAATAAAATATAATTATAGAAAAAAAAGGCATCAATTCTCCTTCTATCCTCCTTGGTCATTGTCCAACTCTCTGATGCATAACAAGTGATTGCGAAGATCATGCGCAGAGTGGCAGGATATAAGACTAATATCTAAAAATCAGTGGGATTCTTGTACGGTCACAAAGAGAATGAGAAGGAAACTAAGAAAGCAATACCATTTACATTAGCCAACCACAAATTGAAATACTTGGGAGTTAACATAACTAGAGACACACAAAAAGACCTAAAGAAATGGAAAAAGGTTCATGGACAGGAAGACTCAATAGTGTGAAAATTACAATCCTGCCACAAGCAATCTACATGCTCAACACAATCCCAATACAGATACCATACTCAAGAAGTTGGAAAGGGAAATTGTCACATTTATTTGGAGAGAAAAGAGACCCCAAATGAGCAAAGCACTTTTGAAAAGCGAAAATGAAGTGGGAGGCATAGCACTCCCTGACCTCAAAACCTACTACGTAGTGGTAGTAACCAAAACAGCATGGTACTAGTACAATGACAGGTACCTAGACCAATGGAACGAAATTGAGAACTCAGAAATGGACGCATATATCTATGATCAACTGATATTCTACTAGGAAATAAAACCTATAAAATGAGGAAATTACAACCTCTTAAACAAATGGTGCTGGCAAAACTGTATTGCTACCTGTAGAAACCTGAAACAGAATCCAAATGTCAGACCCATCACAAAAATCAACTCAAGGTGCATCAGAGACCTGGGAGTAAAGCCCAAAACTTTAAAGTTCATCAGAGACAAAATGGGATCAAGCTCAACAACCTAGTCTATGGAATAGAGAGAATGCCAATTATAGCCAGAAATGTACAATCTGGAGAGAATAAAATTGATGAACGGGCTATCTAAAGATTAAATCCCTGTGTGCATAGAAAGCTTTTCCCAGCAGAGTGAAAGTAAAACCTATTGATTGGGGGGAAAAAACATTTGGCAATACCATTTCAGACAATGGTCACATATAAAAAGTTTACAGAATCCTACAATGCCTCCACAAGAAAAAGACTGATAACACAATTACAAAATGTGCAAGAGACATGGAAAGACTTTTCACAGAGGAAGATATTAGAATGGCCAGATGCTCTAAATTATTGGCAACAAGTGAAATGCAAATCAAAACCACAATGAGATACCATCTCATCCCAGTAGCAGTGGCAAAGTTTAACAGGACAGCAAGTAATAAATGCTGGAGAAGATGTGGTGAGATAGAGACTCTTATACATTGTTGATAGGATTGTAAAATGGTACAATCACTCTCAAAGGCAGTTTGGCACTTCCTCAAAAAGCTGAACATAGAAATTTCAAATGACCTAGCTATTCCACTGCTTGGAATATACCTCAAGAAAATGAGAACTGAGGCATAAGTGGAGACTTGTATGTACATCAATATTCATAGCAATATTATTCACAATTGCAAGAACATGGACACAGCCCAAATGTCTAACCACAATTGAATGGATTGAGAAATTATGGTATATTCACACAATGGAATACTATGCAGCATCCAGGAGAAATGATTTTGTAAATTACTACCTGATTTGGAAGGGACTGGAGAACATGATGCTAAATGAACTAACTCAGTCTCATAAGGACAAATACTGTATACGACCATTATTATACAATGTGTATCCAAAGGGGGAAGAGTGGGAGCAGAGGGGTAAGGATGAGTAGGGAGATGATTAATCACAGGGTCATACAACTTAATGGGTGGAGTGAGGGGTGGCTGGCAAAGGAAATGGGAAGGATGTGGTGTGAAAACAGTGTATATGAACTTTGTAAGTAAACCAGTATAAAATAAAAATTTTATTTAAATAAAAAAGATTATTACTAACATAGAATACTCACAAATCACCAATCTATGCAAAACAAAACAAAAAAATAAGCAAACAGAAGATAAAAGTTCATAAGTAACTGGTATTTGGGTTCAAGATTGGCAAAGGATATTCTCAGTGAGAGGAAGGAAGGAATCAGGACAAGGGGTACTGGTCCCTGGGATTGATCATGCCTTTGCCCATACCTCACATATTCCAACCCCTCTGTCCCTACTCGATGGCACCCCAAAACCTTTCCTCTCTATTGTTATTAACAGCTTTGGGGGATGAATTATACAACTATTTGTTCTTAATAGTGCTTGGGAATCTCAACACCATCATTCAGCCTCAAAAACCAGACCTAAAATATCAGTCTTGGTCAAAATAGAATTTTCAAAAAGATCCACAGTTTACAGATACTTTTGAGAATCTGACAAAGGTATGGATCTCTTTTAAAATTTGCCTGTATAAAAATTTTGCATCCAGTCTCAGAAATTCATGAAGGTGCTCATCTTCTTCACTGCTAAAATAATAATAATAATAATAATAATAATAATAATAATAATAATAATAATAATTCTTCAAGGATCAATTGGCCACCAAGATTCAAAATATCTGATCTGGATGGATGTTCACTTCAACGTTGTTTATATAATTGGGGAAAAAAACCACCAGAGCTCATTGTCCCCACAAAAAGAGTTAGGTCAGACAAAGAGCGTTAGGTAAATAAAGTACCTCTATAGAGTGATTCATTTTACAGCTGTGAATCATTAGACTGAGGATAAATATTTAATAACAGTAGTAATTGTTCCTGACACCATTCTATGGGAAAACAAGACTATAAAATCAACTGTGGTTATGTTCCAAGGTTCAGATAATGCTAGGTGATTTTTATTTATTTGTCTTTGTGTATTTCTATAGTCTTACTGAGGCTATCTTAATGAAACAAGCCAGGAAGAGAAAGACAATAACTTATGTATTTTAGACTTCAAAAAAAAATTACGTAATTGCTGGGTCAACTGGTGATCACCATGACCTGTTTCCCTGGTATGTGGAGTTAGGTGTTTCATATCTACTAAGTAATTCATGCATTCCTTCATCAACGGGGACTGAGCTCTTCTCTGTGGCAAGCCCTGTGCTAAGATCAGGGAGGATGGTGGATTCCACAGCCCACATGGACCCTCTCGGAGCTCACACAAGTGGAGGAGGCAGATAATAAATATATGAAGAAATGCAATAAATGCACTTTATGATGTGAATTATAAAGAGAACGTGGAGATCTGATGGCCTAATGGTAAGAAGCTGTGTTGCAATCCCAAAAGCACCTGGTTTGAATCCACCAGTTGCTCCGTGGGAGTAGGATGGACAATATGGTGTGTGATTTACTGCCTCTGTAAATCTGCTGGAGGGTCAGCTATGGTTTGGTTTTGACTTGATAGTACCCACCACCACCACCACCACAGCCACCACAGTGTATTCTGGTTAAAAAAAAAATCAACAGGAGGAAATCTATTGACATTAGGATCTTTGGCTGGTGGAGGGGGGGTGTCTTACATAGGAGTGACACTGAAGGTGACATCAGAGGACAGAAAAGAGTCATGTGATAAGCTGAGAGGGCAAAGGCATTGGGGGTGGGGGTGGCAGCAAAGGCCCTGCAGCAGAAAAGAACTTGGTCCACGGAGCAGGTCTTGAAGGTCACAGCAAGGAATTGGATCTTATTTTAAGACCTGGGAAGCTATTCAAGGAGTCTTGGGGGCATAGTGCTTCACAACTCCCTGCAAATTCAGGCTCAACAGGAGAAAGAGAGGCACTCTTCTCCCATTAAGTTTTGCAGGCTCAGAAGCTGGATGGATGAGTCACAACTGATGCCATGGCAGAAGGATGGGTTGGATTTGGTGTGGACAGTCTTTTGAGGATTAATCAGGGAATAAGAGGCTGGATTTATGCTTAGAACAGATCTCTCTGATTCACTGTGGAGAAGGGGTGGGAAAAGGGCGTAGGGGATGTGAGCTGGGATGCTGTGGTTGCCAGATGAGATGAGGTCCTGCAGACTCTGGAGGGGAGTGGAGGTGGAAAGAAGTGAGGTTCTCTAGCCCCTGCACCCCTGCCGTATACCCTCCCTTCCTTTCCCACTTACTGTCCTGTGGAAGGCTGAACCGGTGGCTTATCCTGGATGCAGACTTGCCCCCTGGGGTCTTGGCTGTCACCTGGGCATAGTAGGGCTCATTGAAGCGTTCTAGTTCTGTGGTCAGGTTGCAGGATTTCTGGGTGATCTGCTGACAGTCCTTTTTCTCCAGCCATGTGCTCTCTCCGTACCTGTGGGTGAGGGAGGGGCAGGGCTGCTCTGTTCACGATCAAGACCTGCTCAACGCCCTAAGTTTATTAATGGTGATCAGGATATCAGATGTTTGCTTAGCACATATGTGTCCCTGGCCTTTTAGGGGTTTTTGTTGTTAGGTGCTGCTCACTGGACTATACTGGATGGTGACTGTATCCAGGTATGATAGATGGAAACCCCTACTGGCCTTGTGCCATTCTTACAGTCCCACTGGGCTTATGCCCATTTAGCACTGTGTTAGTCCATCTCTTTGGGAGTCTTCTTCTCCTTCGCTTTACCTTTAGGTGGGGTACCTCAATTAGCTTGTCCATCATTCTCCCTCTTTTTTAAAAATAAGGAAGCTGACGTTCACAAGAGTAAAATTGCCAAGTATCTAAGTAAGTATACATGTGGGGAGCCAGGAAAGCCAGGATTTGAACCCAGTCAGTCTGAGCTCATCTTCTTAATTCTCTGTCCTATAATTCTCTGAGGTGGGCATCATTATTCCCACTTTAAAGCTGAGGGATCAGAGTGAGGCTTAGGGAGAGGGAGTGCGCTTGCCACAGGATGAAGTGGCAGCACCAGAAACGGAACCCAGATTTGCAGACTCTGGATCCTGTGCCAACTCTCTTCCCCTGTTCAGGAAGAAAAAAACATGAATGAGGCTGTGGGCTTGGCTGAGATGACAGGTGCAAGGTGGGAGGGTGAGGGGAAGGCACAGCTTTTGGATATTCCAGTGTGGCCAATAGTAAGAAAACAATTGTTGATGGCTTATTATGTGCTTAACAAAAATCTTAACTGCATTCTTCATATAATTTAGGGAGTCCTTGGGGTATAGTCAGCCCACAGGGAGTTTTGCTGCTAAACCCAAAAGGACACACTCCTCTGGCTGTTTGAATCCATGAGTGGCTCTGTTGGAGAAAGACGGGCACTCTCCTCTCGTGTGATCTAAAGCTTCAGTAACCCATCGGAGAGTCAGTTATGAGTCAGTTCTACTTAATGACAATCACTTGACTTGATTCATCCAATTTAATCCACCTGATGGTGCAGTGGAGCAAGCATTTGGCTTCTAATAAAAAAGCTGGTGGTTTCAATTCATCAGTGAAAAATGAGGTCATCTGCTTCTGGGAAGATTACAGCTTTGGAAACTCTGTAGGGCAGTTCTGCTCCGTGCTCTAGGGTCGCTAACGGTGGGCATTCACTTGACAGTCACAGGTTAGATTTTATTTGGGGTATCCCTGTAAGAAAGGTACTAATGCTATTCTAATTTGCATATGGGGAAACGGAGGTCAGTGAGGTTAAGTCTCACAGGCAAGTGGCGTTCAAGCCAGGCAGTGTGATTTGACAGCCTGTATGTTTAACCATTATTTTCTTCTCTTTTTGCAAACGAGACAAAAGTGGCAGAGCCCTGTCTGGGAGTGGCTGCATGGCTTCTGTCCAGGCGGGTTAACAAGGCATGTGTAAAGGGGGGGATTTCCCTAGAGGGCTTGTTTGCAGAGGAGGGTTGGGCGATGAGGGAAGCTTACTTCTTATACTTCACGCTGTAGATCGTGTCTTGGGTGCTCTCAGGCCCACTGTCCCAGGTCAGGATGTTTTCAAAGTTACTGGACTGGAATTTCACATACTGAAGGAGATTCGAAGTGTCCTCAGCGATGCGGTCTACAGGAGAATGAGAGTAGAGTGAGCAGATGGGTTCACAAAACCTTGAACTAACATTCTGCATGGAGACTGTACTGACCACTTGCAGCTTGAGTTAACTTTTTGAATTTTTATTTTATTCTTACTGGTTTATTGATAAAGAAACCATAAATGGTACACATTATTTTTCACATTGGTTCTTTTCCATTTCCTTCACCCCCACACCCATTAAACTGTGCCACCCTGTGATTAACCCCTCTTCCACCCATCGAACTGTATAACCCTGTGATTAACCACCCTCCCACCCCCACCCCTCTTCTGCTCACCCTCCCTTTTGGATCCTCATTCTATGATAATGGTCTTATACATTATTTGTCCTTATGGGGACTGATTTAGTTCTCTCAGCATAATGCTCTCCAGTCTCTCCCAAGTTAGGTAGTAATTTACAATATCATTGGTCCTGCCTGCTGCGTAGTATTCCATCATGTGAATGTACCACAATTTCTCAATCCTTTCACTCGTGATTGGACATTTGGGCTGTTTCCATGTTCTTGCGATGGTGAATAATGCTGCTATGAACATTGGTATACAAGTCTCCTTTTGTGCCTCAGTTCTCATTCTCTTGGGATATATTGAATTAACTTTTGCATCTTTGTATCGAGATATAATTCACACACCATAACATTCACCCTTTCATAGAATTCTGGATTCTTAATATATTCACCAAGCTGTACAACCAATCTCATTGTTGTTAAGGAAATTTTTACTCATGGTGACTTATAGGACAGAGTCAAACTGCTCCATAGGATTTCCAGAGCTGTAAATCTATACTACCTTGTCATTCTCCTGCAGAGCTGCAGGTGGGTTCAAAACATGGATCTTCTGGTTCGCAGCCAAACACTTTAACCTCTGGGTCACCAGGGCTCCTGTGCAACCATTAAACTCATTGCTGTCAAACAGGAATTGACTCACAGCTGACCCTCCAGCCATCTGGGCTTTTGGAGACTGTAAATCACACAGGAGGAGAATGCCTTCTTCTCTCCTGTGGGGTCACAGGTGGATTCTGTCTGCCAGAAAAATACCGCCTCAGTGTTCGGAGTTATCTGTGGACTACATACGTCACCAGAGCAACCAAATTCCAGAACAATTTCATCACTAATAGAGGAATCCTGTACCCTTGGAAGTCGTGCCTTATTCTCCTCTCCCTGCAGCTTCTGACAAACACTCATCTACTTAGCGTTTCCATGGATTCATCTATTCTGGACTTTTCATATAAATAGGATAGAACCATCTGTGAGCTTTTGTGGCCTAACCGTTAGCATATTTTAAGGGTCATCCATCTGGTAGCAGGTGTCAGCACTTGACTTCTTTCTATAGCTGAAAACTATTCCATTATATGGATTATAGCTGATACAAAGCAGCCCTGGGAGTGTGGTGAGTCGTGAACTGGGCTGCTCACTGAAAGGCTTGCAGGGCGCATGGTCTCTCCACGGGGGAAAGTTGAGCCCTTTCCTCCAGTAAAGATTTACAACCTTGGAAACCCAGCGGAGGGTCAAAATTCTTGACTCAAGAAACTGACCTGATGGTAGTGGGTTTAGATTTGTTGTGGGTTTTTGAAAAATCTTTTTATAACATTATCCCACTGTTTTATACCATATGCATTTTTATTTAATACCATTCATTAGTTGATGGGCTATTTCTGCTTTATAGATTTTATAAATAATACTCATAAGAACATTTGTGTACAAGCTTTTATGTGGACATGTGTTTCCACTCCTGAGTGCAGAAGTGGGATTGCTGCTGTACAGCACCTCCACGTCCCTGGGTGGCACAAACAATTTGCACTTGTTGCAATTTGTTACAGTGTTGTCTTATGTGCTATTGAGCTGCCTGTGTCTCATCGTGACCCCATGTACAACAGCTCTGAAGCCTGCCCTGTCCTGCCCCCGTTGCCCCAGTTATTGTATCAATCCATCTCATCCAGAGTCTTTCTCTCCTGCACTGTCTCTTTCCCCTTCCAAGTATGATGTTCTCCAGGGACTGGTCCATCCTGGCCATGTGCCCAAAGTATGTGAGATGGAGCTTCAAAATCATAGGTTTGGCAGTTCAAAATCAACCAGTGGGGCCAAGGAAGAAAAGCTTGACAATCTGCTCCCTGGAGGATTAAATACAGTGAGAAAACCCTAGTAAGTAAGCTCAGTTCTCCTCCAAAGACATAGCACTACCTCGAGTTGGAATTGATGCATCAATAGTTTTCCCCCCAATACTTCTGTATTTAATTTTTAGAGGAATTGCTAGCATGTTTTCCAAAGCGGATACCCCAGTTAACATTCCTACTTCTGAAGGACCCGCATTTCTCGACATTCTAGCCGTCTTTGTCATTACTTCTCATGCCTGTCTCAACACAATCAGAAATAAGTTCAGAGACATCTGACTAAAACAGATTAAAAAGGCACTTGTCCCACATCAATCATTTCACACCATGGTGCAAAGGGTAGACCTGAATCTCCACTTTTCTGCTTGCCAAACAGAGTCTTGCACGCCCCACTACACTGCCTTCTCATTAAGGCCAAGGCACCTCCACAGATCACGCAGGCTTGGAGTGAGGTAAGATATTGACTGAGGCCATGGAGAGTTAGATGTCTTTGGAGAAGTCGGAGAATCTCAATCTCCTTGTCTCTAAAATGGGTATAATGTTGCCTTGTTGTTCTTGTCAGATATTGTGGAATTGACAATAGGGAAGAATCTTGCTTTATTTACAGGAGAAGAAAAGACCTTAATGGTAGTTACCATTTATGAAGGGCTTGGCAGGCCCCAGGCACTAATTTCTTATACAGCCTGAGTTGTTTTTTATTTTGTTTTTTTTTTTTTTTAAAAAGGAAAATACACTGCCATTGAGTTGGAACCAACTCATAATTGACGGTCCAGTGGACTTTTGGAAGTTTAATTATATGGGAGAAGATTTCCCATCTTTCTCCCATGTAGCTGCTGATGCATTCAGTGATGTCACCAGAGCTCCTCAGTCCAAGGGAGTTGTGGAGTTAACCTTTTCTGAGGATTTTCATTCACCAGTGGCTCTGTGGGTATGTATGAAATGGGAAAAACTGAGGCACAGAGAAGATCATTTACCCAGTGTCATGTTAGCAAGTGTCACCTCCTGCAGCACCCCTCCCAGTGGTGACATTGGTTGTGGAGCAGTGTCTGTGAAATATTTATCACGAAGTAAAAGGAGAAGGATGAACAATCTCCTCCCATGCAATTAACTGCCTCTGAAAACCCACTGGAGGGCCAGCTATGGGTCAGTTCTGAAGAAAACACAACAACAATTGGTGATGGAAGAGGTGTAAGACTAGGGGTTGGGACCTGGGATTCCTCAGAGTTTGAGAGATTTTGCTGTTCACTCTCTCACATTGTGGAAGGAGTATCAGTGGTCCATGCCCTTTGTAATGAGATCAGCTCAGAAAGGGTGGAGGGAGAGAAATGGGTTCTGACAATTCTGGTGGTCCTTTGCCCAGACATTGATATTATAACTAACAAAAGGCAGCAATGACTTAGGTTTCAATAAAGGGGCTGCATGAGGGATTGCTGCCTCTGAGGCTATCTTTACTGTAAATTAAAATCCGTGACATGCAAATTCCCTATGTGGGTCTTCCAAGTATGGCCTTGATGAGGAAGAATTGGGGAAAGGACGCCCAGGGCTGGCATGGGGTTCTGAGCATGCTCAGAAGGGCCTGGCTGACTGGGCTGGGAAGCAAGCAGGTGCTGACTCAGTTAAATAAAGTCTTGAGGACTTGTGTGTGTATATGTTTTTGAGGGAGCGAGTATACTATGTGTGCATGTGTGACCCCTGGGAGAACATGTCTGTCACCACTGGCAGGCCCAGAGTTAGTGGGAGTGGATAGTTATCTTACTTGCCTCCCTCATGAGCTCTGGTGACCTAGTGGTAAGAAGCTGTTCTGCAATCCTGAAGGCACGAGGTTTAAAACCACCAGCTGCTCCACAGGAGAAAGATGGTCAATCTCCTTCTGTGCAATTAAATTGCCTCTGAAAATCCTCCAGAGAGTTGGCTATGGTCCATTTCGATTCAATGGTACACAACAACAACAACTCAATCTAACAATATTTCTGAAAGAAGGATCTGTGGGGAAGGGGAAGAATATTAGGATAGTCCAATGTGCTGTGTATCATTGACTAAGTCCAAGGTGACCTTCGTCTCTGAATCTGCATTCAGTCGTTGCAGAAATCTGTCTCTAGCCTTCCTGGAAACTCCAGATGGGGCTGTAGGGGTGCAAAGCTAAGCCTGTGCTGCTCAGATATGAATTTTCATGGGACTGGAGATAGATGGGGGCCCTGGATTCAGGGCTAGCCCAAAGGGACTGAGTCCAGTGTATCTTGAGCTGGGTTTGGCCTCTCCTGGTGGTGCCTTAGGGTATCAGTGGGAAGGTTGCTGGCTGGGTGGGTGTCCCAGGAGAAGAGCAGAGAGGCTGTCTGAGCTGGAGCGATGCTAGGAACAGAGGTGGGGCACCTGGAATAGGTGAAATTGGCCCCATTTTCCAGAAGGGAACTAAAGCTGGTTTCCTAAAGAGGGGTAGGGGCTGGAGCCAGCTTTCTCTTTTAGGGGAGATGGGCCTCCTTTGGTCTTTTTCCTCCTCAAGTCATCCATTTCTATGTCATCACTGTACTTTCTGGTGTGAAGTTCTCCATTTTAACCCCCTTTGACATGTATGCAGTAGAATCTAGCAGCCTGGTAAACCTTGTAAGAGGAAAGTTTTCACGTTTGGCTTGAAAAACAAATTTGTCAGTTATTAGAGAAATTAAGGAAACATAAAGCAATGCAACATTCTCCGGAATTAGCTTAAAAATGCAGGATGCAGAGGTGGGGTGGAGAGTGGAGGAACCACAAAATGACCTTACTGGTTGCAGTCAAGTCAGTTCCCACTCACGGTAACCCATGTGTGCAGAGTTAACAGCTGTCTCCACGGGGTTTTCAATCCTGGGGCATTTTTTAAAGTGCATCACCAGGTCTTTCTTCTAAGGTGCATTGAAGTTCAAATCTCTGATGTTTGTGCCACCCTAAGCCCAGTTCCTACTCATAACAAACCCCTTTACCAGGTTTCCAAGACTATAAATCTTTGCAGGAGGAGATGGCTCATCTTTCTTCTGTGGAGTGGGCTTGAACCACTGACCACCTGATTAGCAGTGCTCCATCAGAGCACTACACCATCAGAGCCTCTCTGCTCTTCAGGGACCACAAAGTGACCTTACCGACCCCTTGCAGTTTGCTCAGGGCTGTTTTCCATGAGTCTCCCCCTCTAAAAGGGCCTGAAGCCTCAACAGCCCCAAATGAGCACAGAGAGGCCTTTGGGATCTCTTAGGGATGCAGCACATCTCCCAGGGCCCATTGCAGGCCATGCTGAGGATGCCCAGCTTGGTGGCAGGGGAGGGCGGACTAGAGGTGAGTGGGGGCTGAGATAGAATTGTCCCCTGCTTAGGCCCAGTCAGCACTCACTCAGGACAGCACAGGAGAAAGCCCAGCCTTTCCTGGGCCGATGTGTCATCCTTCACTTACACTGGAAGATCATCCTTCCCTACTTTAGTCCACATTTGAACATCCTGACAAGGCTCCCTGCATTTCAGGGTCAGAAACACAGACTAGAGTCACCCTTCTGTCAGAAAGTTCTGTATAATGCTGACTCCAAACCAGTAAAATAATATATGCCTGTCTACTCTGGGAGGAAAATGCTGGGAATGGTAGACGTCTCACAGGGACAAAGTGATGGCACCTGAGAAGTCAAGCTTGTCCGTTGCACCCCTTCCCTGCTTCCTTTCATCAGGCAAATGCCAGCCAGAAGCAGAGGATTGGATACACAACTTCTGCCACAGTGAGTAGAAGGGACCGGGACCTACGGATAGCCGTGTCCCCAGGCCAGCTCTGTATCCACCGGGGTGAGGAGAGCTAGGACCCCAATCCAGACAGCTGCTGTCTTCCCACCCCCATCCCAGCACCCTCATCCCCTGCCCAGCACCCCAAACTAGGCAGGCATTTGATTTTCTAGGAAAACCTGGCACTCAACTCTGCCCCAGCAGAGGAGAAACTGAAACTTGATGTTCTGGGGCTAAGGAATAGAGATCTCTGTTCTCTGAGGGCAAAGAGGAGGCAGTCTCACCACGGGATGGGGGGCACTCACCCGCCAGAGATCCCACGGCCAGGATGGTCAGGAGAGTCCTCACTGGGCTCAGCATGGAGTACCGTCTCAGCCTCCACTCGGGCCATGTACGGTGCACTCGGCCTGGGAAGCTTTGCCGCCTTGGCAGCCGGCTCCACCTGGGCACAGGGGCGGGGTCTGGGGAGAGGGTGGGACCTGGGCTGCTGGGAGCAGGGGTACAAAGGTGCCTGGTTGTGCTCATCAGAATTCCATGTGCTGGGCGGGATCCAAGGGAGTTCCCTTCCTAGTTGCAGAGGACAGCCACACTGACAGGCTGGCTTGTTTATCTGGTCTGACGACTGGGACTAGATTCACCTCAACACTCTTCAGTGGTTTAATCAAGGAGTTGAGAGGCAGAGAAGGCAGTAATAATAATAACCCAGTACACACAGCCTTATCAGAAAGCAATTTGGCAGTCGATATCAAAAGCCTCAATACATACCTATCTTTTACCCCAGCTGTTCCATTCTCAGGTGATTACACTGAAGAAAGGAAATGATCAAGGAAGGGAGGTGGGGAAGTTCCAGAATGTTCCATGAAGCAAAGGAAAAGCTATGCCTTCTTGCCTCTGTTCTAGTAGAAAGAGGTATATGGAGCCTGGTACTATTTCTAGTGCCACATGCGCCTGACCTTCATGTTAGACACTGGGCTTGGTGACAGCTTTCTCTTTGAGAGGCTCGTGGGGTGCTGGGGGTATGTGTGTCCAAGCACCCTTATTTGAGTCTCTGGATCTGTAACAGGTTAGAAGAAGACTGATTTCAAACTTGAGTAGGTCTTCCTGCTTGTCTGAGATGGGGGGGAAAACAACACCCACAAATGGTTTGCTGCTGGGAGCCAATGAAAACTCATGCTTCTCAGCCAACCTGTGGGGTTTCCATGTCATCTAGAAAGGTTGACATGATTCACTGGGATGGGTGTTTGGGAGAGAATGTGAGGGAAAATGCTTTTCTTCTGCTTGTTGGGGACCTTAGAGGTTTTAAGGTTAGTGTGGACATGTTCAAAGAGCCTTGTCCACCAGGTGGATTTGGCTGTGCCCAGTCACATTAACAGTAGGCCAAGTCTCTGGTTGGCTCACAAAGAATCATGAATGGTCTGGCTTCTGCACATAATGAGCTGTGTGTCATCCAAAAATTTACACTTAAACCTTTTAAAAAATTTTCTGGATTATAATTGTGTTCTTTCTTTCATCTCCGAGTTTTTGGCAAAGTTTATTCAAAAGAGCCAAACCTATACTGTGTTTTAACAAGCACTTCCTAGACTGCCGGAAACTGCATGTCCCAGGATTATTTGTCAACTGCTTCCTGGAAGGTTCAGTCAATGGGAGTTTTTGGAGAAAGACTAGCTAGCTGGGGGAGAGAAGTCAGGATGTTTCGCCTACTTTTCTCTCCTTTGAGGGAGCTCTGGTGGCCTATTGGGTAAGGAGGAGTGTGTCAACCCAAAGATAGGCAGTTTGAATCTACCAGCTGCTCCAAGAGAGAAAGATGAGCAATCTCCTTGCATGACATTTATAGCCTTTGAAGGTCTGCTGGAGGGTCAGCTATAAGTAGACTCTGACTCCATAGCAAAGAGTTGTTTTGTTTTGAGTGATCTCCCCAGTAATGGCTGTATCTCTTTGAGACTTCAGCTCCTAGTAGACAGTGACTCTGGCCAGGTTGTATCAAATTCCCTTGGTTGGAAAGACTGAAGAGATATCTGTGCTCCTGAACCATGATAGATACCGGGTCTTTGATGCTCTAGGGACATTATGGAACGGGGAAGTCATGGGCTAGAGAAACAGGTAACCAATTGCCAAGTTAAGGAGAACCACTGGGTGAAGAGGAGCAGTTTCTGGACCAAGATGGCTGACTGGCCAAGAGGATTAACTGCAACCTTGTTGGCTTTGTGGACAGAGGATTCTCAGAAGGGCCAATGGGAAGGAACTTGTTGTGAGTGGATCTCCTGAAGTATGTGAGACTGCAGATATGTAGGAATCCATCTGTAATTTTAAAAGAATAATGTTGTTGTTGTTGTTAAATACTGTCAAGGTGAGCATGACTCATAGCGTGATCCTAAGAACAAAAGATCTGAACCCTGTTCTATAACTCTCATCATTTCTCTAAGTTCATAGAATTTCCAGAGGCATGATGTGTAGGAAGTGGATGCCACTCCTGCTTCCAAGCCTGTCTTAATCTGGGAGTTTGAGCAAATATTGTCCCCCATGGGTAACCATTATGACATTTGATATACCAGTGGCACAGTGTTCAGCATCACAGCAAACCCAAGTTACCTCAGTACAGCAAATTGACAGATTGGTGGTGTACCACTTAGAAGAATGTTGTCCCAAACATGATTAACATCAGGCCTGAGGGCCCAACCAACTTTTAAATACAAAGGCCCTCCACCAGGTCTTGAATACCGAGACTTAATTTCAACTTTGTTCAAAAAGATGAAGGGCATTCCCCCACACCTGACATTTGATTAAATGAATGATGGTATACTCACCTAAGGAAAGTTGAATGTAGCTTTCAAAATGATGCTATTATTATTGTTAGGTGCCACTGCATCATCTTTGATCCAGGACCTCACTTACAGCAGAGTGGAACCCTGCCTGACCCCAGGCCAGCCTTACAATCTCTGCTGTACGCAAGTTCTGACAGTGGTCATGCGTCAATCCACCTCACAGATGGGCTTCCGCTCCTTTGTTAATCTTTATGGAGGAAAAAAAATGCTTTGTGGCCAGAAGCATTTGTTTTGAATGAAAAGTGATGTGGAACAAAATAGGAGCCATATTTATGGCTCGTAATCTTACACGACTGCCTTGTCAAGTTTCTAAGGCTGTACATCTTTCAGAAGTAGACTTCCATGGAGCTGCTGTCATTGTTATTGTGTGCCATCGAGTTGGAACCTAACCATAGCTCACCCTCCAGAGGGTTTTGAGAGGCAGCTAATCCCAACGAGAAGAGTGCTTATCGGAGCAGCTGGTGGTTTCAAACCGTAACGTCAGGACTGCAGCTCAGCTTCTTACCACTAGACTACCAGTGGTCCTTAGAATAGTTGATAGATAATACGATTCATGTGACTTTGAAAAGTGAGGTGCATAACCTGAAACATTTTTTAAAAAGATGTGTAGTTAGGGTTGCATAATTCAATGAGTGTGTTGGGTGAAGGAAATGGAAAGGATCTTTGGTACAAAACAATGTAGTCAAGCTTTGTAAATAAGTCAGTATAAAATTTTAAAAAATGAAGTAAATTTAAAAAAGATGTGTACTAAATAACCAAGTCTATAAAAAAAATATGAGCCATGTGAGCCGCACTACACACACATAGAGAAAAAAAAGTCTTAAGAACATTGTTATTGTTATGTCATGATTATGTGCCGTCGAGTCGCTTGTGACTCATAGCAACCCTATGTACAACAGCCCTAAACTCCGCTCTGTCCTGTGCCAATCGCACTGTCTCTGACACTCCCATCCCAATTATCCCAGTCACTGAATCAATCCACCTCATAGAGGGCCTTCCTCTCCTGCACTGTCCCTCCACCCTCCCAAGCATGATGTCCTTCTCCAAGGACCGATCTCTCCTCACATGTCCAAAGTATTATGTTAGACGGAGCCTCAGAATCCTTGCCTCCAAGGAGCCACCCGGTTTAACCCTTTCCAGGACAAATCTGTTTGTTTTCCTAGCAGTCCATGGTATTCTCAATACTCTTCTCCAGCACCACAGCTCAGAGGCATCAATTCTCCTTCTATCCTCCTTGGTCATTGTCCAACTCTCTGATGCATAACAGGTGATTGTGAAGACCATGGCCTGTATCAGACGCACCTTAGTCTCCAGAGAGACACCATTGCTCTTCAGTACTTTGGAGAGGTCCCTAACAGCAGACTTTCCCATGGCAATGCGCCTTTTAATTTCCTGGCTACTGGTGCCAAGACTGTTGATTACGGAGCCAAGCAAACTAAAGCTGTGAACAATCTCAATCTCTTCACCATCCATCCTGATGCTGCCAATTTGTCCAGTGGTGAGAATCTTTGTCTTCTTGACATTGAGCCTCAATCCATATTGTAGGCTGCAGTCCTTGGCACTCTGCAGCAGGTGCTTCAGGTCCTCTTCAGTTTCAGCAAGCAGGGTTGTGTCATCCGCATAACGCAGGTTGTTGATAAATCGTCCACCGATCTTGACCCCACATTTCTCCTCATAAGAGCCCAGCCTCCCGGATAATCTGTTCTGCATATAGGTTGAAAAGGTATGGAGATAGGATGCATCCCTGGCGTACGCCTTAAGAACATATGAAGGTAAAAAGAAAATTAAAAATTATTGAGTTCTTTCTGGAAGTAGAACTAAAGATCTTTTTATTTTCTTCTGTTCATCTGCATTTTCAAAACTTTTGGTTTTTTTCCCTTTTTTTAATTTTAATGAAAGTGTGCAGAGGCTTAGGATTTCCATTCATTCATTGCTGATGTGGTTTTTCATTAAGGAAAAGCAAGGTTGCGAAACAAAACAAGTAGGTTATTCTAGAAATGCTTTTGTCTGGGATGAACACCTCTTCCAGAATGCCAGTTCCTCTCTCTTAGCTGAACTTCCTCTGCTTCAATATCTAGCTGGGATGATTTCTCTTCTCGAAACATGGATTTCACCCCCCAGTCATGACAACCCCAGCCACAGCAATCTCACTTTTAAACATTCTTCCCTCACATCTGTCCGTCCTGCATTCTGGCATTGCCCAATGTTCTTCCCGTCTGCAAAGGAGAGCCAGATATAGGTGGAGGCAAGAGTTAGCATGGTCTTCAATTATGAGAGGCTGTTGCATGGAGAAGATTCTGGAATGCTTTCATGTCACTAACTCTCAACAAGGAAACAGGACAATGGGGAAATGCTAAAGAAGCAAATGCCCCTTGATTAAGGAATACAGTTCTCACTCCTGTGGGTGGCTGGCTGTGGGAAAGGCTGCCTTGTGAGATAGAAAGCTATGGGTTGCTGGACGTATTCAAAGTGAGGCTTTGACTACTCACTGGCAGATAGATGGTCACTTAGACGTACTCAAACTCTGGCCTTTAAAACTCAATGGGTATCTTTACACTTTTCAAAGAGAAGTGCGAACTGGAGGGGAGGGGTGGGCAGGGAGAAAAATACAACAATGAATGAATGGAAATCCAAAACCTCTGTAAACGTGCATTAAAATTAATAAAATTAAAAAAAGAACTGAGACACAAATGGAGACTTGTACACCAATGTTCATAGAAGTGTTATTCACCATTGCAAGAACATGGAAAAAAAATTAGTTCTGTAAGTGTTTTTTGGTAATAGATGCCTGAACTCAGAAAAGTCTGAAAAATTCAAAGGAAAAAAATATTGTTAACAATTGCAGTGTACTTAAAATGCATAAAATTCTTAATTTAGTCCCAAATTATATTAACTTTTGTTTCTTAAAAATAAATATATAACAAATGGAAATAATGGCAAAGATGTATAAAAGGAGGCAACAGGGACAATATAAAGCAAAAGCAGTAGGACCTGGTTAAATATAATTTTACTGTATAATGCCTGGTTTCTTGGAATTCAGAATTTGTCAGTAATTACATATATAGTGGTTGTTTGCTAATATTCTGTTAACTTGGAGTGATTAAAAGCAACCTTTATTTTTACATTAAAAGTAATTTTGCCACTGCATGGTGCCACTGTTGTAGAATGGGACTGACATCAGGGTTGGGGTAAGACTGAGAAAAACTGGATAAATTATGTATACTGCATTGAAACAGATGAGGGAGAGAACAATTTAAAAGCAACATGATAGGGTATTATGGTTATCACAAGAGTTCAAAATTAAGGTTGCATAGTGGAGGGTCCAGGGGTGGTGGTGGTGGGGTGCAGAGGGATTGTATACCAATGAAAGAATTTTTCTTTTACTTTTCAAAGAGAGGCGTGAACTGGTAGGGGAGAGGGGTGGGCAGGGAGAAAAGTGTAACAATGAATGAAAGGAAATTCAAAATCTCTGTAAATATTCATTAAAATGAATAAAATAAAATTAAAAAATAATTTTAGAAAAGTAATTTTGCACAGAAAAAAACAAACAAAACCCCTCAATGGTTGTGGTCTTCCCAGTGTGAGAAAAAGCATACTGCATACAAAGAGAATTTGTACCTGACATGTATTTTTCTGTGCCTTACGCTGTGGCAGAACCCAGAACAGGTGTCCACTCAACATACGAGATTGACCTTTCTAGTAGCAGAGTCACCCAACTGATTTTTTCTGTCCCTGAGTGCTGGGGAAATGCACTCATTTTCTCTGATAAATCCTCCATTGTACCTTACTTTCTCTTCCCCATCAGTCTTCCTATGAGCTGGGATTTTCCACCTGGAACAACCTTGCCACCTCTTCTGCTTGATGAGCTCACCTGACTGTGCTCATACGAAACCTGTACTTGGACTAGGAAATAGTCGTCAGAACAGAGAAAGGAAAGATTGCCTAGTTCAAAATCAAGAAAGGATTGAGTCAAGGATGTATCTTCTTCATACCTTTTCAATCTATATGTGGAACAGATCTTTCGAGAGGCTGGACTTTATGATTGTAGGAAGATCCTTAGGAACCTGTGTTAGCCTTGCTTTCTGAAACTGAGAAGGACCTCAAGTGTTTGCTGCAGAAGGTCGAGGACTGCAGTCTTTAATATGGATTGAAGCTCAATATCAAGAAAACAAAGATTCTCATCACTAGCCAATTGGCAGCACCATGATAGTTGGAGAGGGATTGAGGTTGTTAATGATTTCATCTTGCTCAGTTCCACAATCAACACTCTTGGCACCAGTAGTCAGAAAAGGAAAAGAGTAATTGCACTGGGGAGAATCTGTTCTCCTGAGTGCTGAAGAGCAAGGGTATCCATTTAGAGACTAAGATGCACCTGATCCAGGCCGTGGTCTTTGAAATTACTTGCTACACATCAGCGAGTTGGGCAATGACTAAGGATGACAGAAGAAGAATCAATGGCTTTGAGTTGTGGTGTTGGAGAAAAGTATTGGACATACCATGGACCACCAAGAGAACTAAGGGATCTGTCGTGGAGATGGTGAAACCAAGTTGTGCATTGAAGGCAAAGATTATGGAGCTTCATTTCACATACTTTGGGCAAGTGGCCAGGAGGGACAAGTCCTTGGAGGACATCATGCTTGGAAGGTTGGAAAGACAGCACAAGAGAAGATCACCTTGGATGAGATGGATTGAAACAATAACTGGGGTAATGGAGGTAGGTGTGTTGGAGACAGTGAGATTGGCTCAGGATAGGGCAGGGTTCAGAGCATAGGGTCATGGTGCATCGGGTCACCATGAGTCACTGTTGACTTTACAGCACATAAAAAATTAGGTCTGGGTTCAAGTTCTATGTGCAAGTCACTTTACTTTCTGACCCTCAGTTTTCTCATCTACAAAATGAAAATAGTTTGTACTCCATGGTGTTGCTGTGAGGAATAAACAAGTTGATACCTCTGGATAGTTTCTGACAAAGTCTCTTGCTGTGAGCTTCTGCTACACCATGGAGACACCAGGACAGAGTGAGGATGTAGGTGTATGTTGGGAGAGGATACTGAGGAGATAATGATAAATGCTTGCCTAGAGAAATCTCAACAGGGTTGCAGAATGGCAGTGCTTTTAGGGTAAAGCTATGATTCTTCTGGCTGCTATTAGTAAAACCAATCTGATACACAGAATGGGAGTAGGAAAAAGTAGAAGTTTTTTTAAAATTTTTATTCTTTTTATTTTTGTGTGTGTGTACCGTCAAGTTGGATCTGACTGGTACAGGAGGACGCTGCCCCTCCTTCTCCAGCAAAGCATCTGGTGGATTCGAACCATGTACCTCTGGGATTACAGTGCAGATTCTTGCCAAAGGGAGTTACTGTCAGCTATCGATTGCAAGAGATGACAGGCAATTGTAAAAAAAAGAACTTTAGTTTGATAAGGAGACCTCTTCATGAGTTACTTTGCTGGGCTAAGAGGGGGAAAAATATCATTAATCCCTAGAGTAGGAGAAAGCCTTTTCTTTTAAAAATAATATAAGAGGATGTTAGTTTTACATTAATGCAGGGTATTGTGAGAAGTTAGCATTCACTAATTGCAAGGTTAGTTTTTATGATTCTATCCATAAGTTGCTAGACTTGAAGGACTTGTTGCATAAGATCAAAGAATACAGCCTTCAAGATGTATTGCATCTCAATGTCAAGAACATGAAAATTCTTACCACTAGATAGGTAACATCATGATGGATGGAAAAAGATTGAAACTGTCAACAACTTCATCTTACTTGGATGCATAATCAACACTCTTGGCACCAGTAGTCAGCAAATTAGGAGATGTATTGCACTGGGATAGTTTGCAGTCAGGGATCTCTCCAAATTATTGAGGAGTAATGATGTCAATTTGAGAACTAAAGTGCATCTGATTCAGGCCATGGTATTTCCAGTCAATTGCTATGCATCTGAAAGCTTAGACAATGAATAAGGATAAGAGAAGAACTTAGAGCTGTGGTGTTGGAGAAGAGTATAAACATCCCATGGACTGCCAAAAGAACAAATGAATACGTCTTGGAGAAAGTGCAGCCAGCATGCTCTTTGGATACCAAGATGATAGATAAAGCTTCACTTCACATAGTTTGAGCATGTTGCTAGGAGAGGCTACTCCTAGGAGAGGAACACAATACTTAGAAAGGCAGAGGGTCAGTGAAGGAGAAGACGACCCTCAGCCAGGTGGATTGACACAGAGATTACTGCAATGGGCTCTAGTGCGTCAGGAAGAGTGAGGATAGCACAGAATAGGACAAGGTTCAAATCTGTTGTTCATAAGGTCACTATGGGTTGCACTCTACTCAACGACACCTAGTAACAACAACAATAGCATTATGAAGTGTTAGTGTCCAACTATTTCAAGATATTTGTAGAAGGGTTAACTTGCAATTACTTTCTTGTTTGTTGCAATGCCATTGCCTACTGCAGATTCAGTCTTAAGTCTGGTTAGACTTAGAAGAGGGGTAGTCAGTGAAAGGGGCTGGGGCTCAGAGAGGTTGGCTGTAAGCTGGCTTCCAGGGTGGCCCATTTCGTGCCCAGAGGAACCCATAGAGGGACCTGGTTGTACCATGCAAGAATAGCTTGGATTTGTCCATAGGGGCTGTTTCCAGGGCAGCTGACCCCTCTGCCGCCTGACAGTACTGCCTGCCAGGACTGGTGCTTAGAGGCATGCCTGCCTTGGAAACCTCCCTTCTCCTAACCTACTTACAGAGGAAGGAAGGGAAAGCCCTTTCTTGATAATTTGTACAAAGCTATCACTTTCCCAGGTCCTGTACTATCCTCACAGGTCCAGAGCAGAGTTCCCTGGGGCTGGAATGGGTCCTGGTGCCAACCACTATCTCCTGAGCTATTGACGCATGCTCTTAGTTACAACATCTACTCTGAGTTTTAAAAAGCAAATAAAAATAAAATCCCATGACTCATCACTCTACAGACAGGCACAAGCTGAGCTTAAGAAACATGTGAGAAACATTCACTGATCAAGTCGTAAAGCAGATGGGGGAAGTTCCTGGATGAAAATGTTAGGAGTGAGTGTGCTGTGTCCCATTTCTCCCTCCACACCCCAACTCCCTACCTTGCTGTGCCGTTCACAGAGCCCTGGTACCCACCGCTGAGATGCTGGAGGAGAAGGGCAGTTCTCCAGGTTTTTCAGAAACTTGGGATCTAGGACTGGATTGTCTAATGCAAAATCTCTGTCCCTCTTATGTACATCCAGCGCCTTGGAGTTCTTATTCCACCCCTCTGTTGTGGTTACTGCAGAGTCAGTTCCACCTTGTGGTGACTCGGATCTGCTCAGTGTTTTCTGCTGTATTCCTCACTGAAGCATATCACCAGACCTTTCTTGTTCGCAGTACTTTTAAGTGGGTTCAAACCACCAACTTTTGGGTTAGCCTTTGCGTGCAAACTGTGTCAAGGGACCACACTCAACTCCTCCCTACCCCATTTCGTACATTCATTCACTATTCTTTTCCCCATACATTTAATACCAAGCTGATGCCAAGAGCAAAAGTAGTCCCCTGCTTTACAGGAATTCTCAGAGCATAACACACAACACCAATTGTCTCAAAACCTCCTGTTCCAGCTCCGAGTGTTCTTGCCCCAGCAGTCCTGACATTCCATCAGTGTCCAGAAGGTGGCAGCACACAAGCTGAGATTATAAAAAGATGAAAGGAATGAAGGTCGGTTTGCTGGGGTAACCTAGAGAGAAAAGTACTGCCTTCTTTTCTGTGAAGGACCTACTACTGTACATCCATTGAAGGAGACAGTTGCATGAACCCTGACCACAATTCACATTACTTTTGTGAGTTAGCAAAGGCTTTGGTTAAAAATAACTTCTGATCTAGAGGATTGGCTTATATGCAGGGAATTTTATTACCAGGATGTAGGGGGCATCTGAGGGAAGCTGCAGGCAGAGCTGCAGCTTGGCTTCCAGGAATGGACTGGAATTAGGGCTTCTTCTTGGTTCTTTGTGCAGATCCCTTACTCTTGGGCTGTCTGAAGACCAGACACGTTTCTGGGAAACGTGGCCATGTTGTTGTTAGGTGTGCTGAAGTAGGCTCTGATTCACAGTGAGTTACAAAAGAATGAAACACTGTCTTATCCTGTGCCATCCTCACAATTGCTGTTGCAGGGCATTGTAAACTGTGTCAATCCAGCTTGAAGGTCTTCCTCTTTCCCACTGACCTGATGCCCCGCCTATAGCCTGGCAGGTGTGTGTGTGTGTGAGTGAGACTCACGTTTTCTCTGCACCATCTGCAAGAAGCTGCAACAGTGCCTGACGGTACAACAGACTGAGGGGGACGGATGCATAAATTCTCCAGTTCTGGCCTCTGGCTGGGGAATAAACCTTGAGAGGGCCCAACTCTGACTCCCAAATTTCCTCCAGGGGATTGAGCCCGACCCACAATCCTTTTCTCCGTGTGCCTTAGAGAGAAACTTTCAGCCCCGCGGAAACACCTGTTAAGCACTGCGCTAACTAAGAGTTTCATCTCTAGTTCAAAAAATCAATTTGCAGGAAATGCCCATGCTTCCTCTTTGGAGTTTCCCCTCCCCTTCCTCTCCCTAGTTAAGACTCCTCTACTATGCAGGGGTAGTATTAGCATCTTAAGAGAGAAGTAGCTCTAAAGAACCAAATGACACAGCTTATGACCTCCTTCATTTACATTTCTACCCCCCCAATAACCTGAGACTAAAGGAATTCACTTGGTTCTCAGTTTCGCCTCAGTAACACTTGTATTTCCTCTGTCCTGTGTCTGTGAATAGCCTGGTGTCTCTGTCACAGGTGTAGATGCGGGTTTATTGTCCATATTGTCCAGGGATAGAATTGCTACCTGGTCTGTCTGTGTCTCTCTCTGTGTGTCTCCCGCTCCCATAGGAGAGGACTAAAAGCAGTTTCTCAGAGGAAATAGAAAGTAAAAAAACAGACACATCCTGATGAAGCAGCTCCCTGTAGGAATGCTGGGGGTCCAAACCCCGACCAATCCCACAGGACCCTAGGCAGGGCTAGGCTATGGCCACTCTCGCCAGTTTGGGAGTCATAAAGGCAGTGCCCAACTGAAAGTTGGTTTCTCCTTTTATGCCAGCAGCCTGTCAAAAAGTTTGGGTCCATCCCTAACTGTCCTGGAGTGTTTCCCCCCTTCTTTCCTTTTAACTCTTTGGCACAGCCCAGCTCTATTTTTCACCAACCATGCCTCCTTTGCATTACCTTAATAAACCTTTTTCACTTGGTTCTTTTTTTTTTCCATTTGTTTTGCTAAATCACTACTGTGTGTATGTTCCCATGTGATTTTACAGTCACCTCAGCTCACCTCCTCACAGGAAATATTAGTGAAGGGTGAAGAGAGCTAAAGGACTCCAGTTTTAGTACATTTCATATATCAAAGGTCAAAGAAACCAGGAAGCAAAATGCATAATCTAGGGGAGCTCTGGTGGCCTAGTGGCAAGAAGCTGCAACTATAATCCCAGAGGTGCACGGTTCAAATCCACCAGATGCTCTGCTGGGGAAGGAGGGGCAATCTCCTCCAGTACCAGTCAGATCTGATTTGACGGTACAAGCACACAAAAATAATAAAATAAAATAAAAAAATTTAAAAAAATGCATAATCTTCCTCTTTTAGTCCCTCAATGCAAAGGGAACGTCAATATTGTAACCTGTATAGATTCTCCTGTAGGGTGTAGCCATTTTGGGCCTTGGGAGTTGCCACCCAATGGGCAGTTCGGAGTCTCCACTCAATACCTGATTTTTACCCCCTTTTCACACAGCATACCAAATTAATTTTGACTTTTTGTAACTGATGTGGTTACTGGTTTCACCCCTACAACAGAGGTCAACTTTGGGAAACTCAACTGAAGACCCTGTGGACTTAACAGGTTTCCTAGTTAAGTAGTGAGAACTTTGAAAGATAAGCACACACATATCCCCTTCAATTGCTCTTTTTTTCTGTAAAAATAGTGCTTTTATTAAAATAGTTTAGGCTAGACACCAACAAACATGTATATTAAATATATTAACAAAGAAAAAAGTGAAATAAATACAAATGTGTAAGGACAATATAGAATC
Source organism: Elephantulus edwardii (assembly GCF_000299155.1). NCBI lineage: Eukaryota > Metazoa > Chordata > Mammalia > Macroscelidea > Macroscelididae > Elephantulus > Elephantulus edwardii. Next base: position 6,548,625 of record NW_006399778.1, on the reverse strand, counting down.
TTTACAGCTACTTCAAAGAAATGTACATGTTGTCTTAACTTAAGACATTATCCATTTTCACTTGAAAAAGATTCTTCAAATGTGAGGTTCTTCAAATGTGACCCCCAAGCCCAGGCTATTCAGCTTCAGCTATGCTGTATATATTAACCCTGAAATGCTGAATATGAATTAACAAATTATATTGATCATCATGCTTTTTTCTAATGCTTCCCGCAGATTTGGGGGTGCGGGAGCTCTGGTGATTGAAGTGAGTTATGTTGCAAATCCAAAGGTCATGCTTTCTGGTGGTTCAAATCCACCTGCGGGCCCAGGGAGGAGGAGGACAATCTCCTCCTATTTGATTTGTTGTTACATCAACTACAATTCACAGGACACTTTGAACAACAGATCTGAATCCTGTCCTATCCTGTGCCATCCTCATAATCTCTGTCACACATGAGCCTATTTCTGTAGTCACCATGACAATCCACCTGGTTTCAGATCCTCTTCTCTTTCCCGGACCTCTACCTTTTCAAGTATGAAGTCTTCTTCCAAGGAATAGCCTCTGCTAGCAACCTGCCCAAAGTATGTGAGATGAAGCTTTGTCACCTTTGCCTCGGAGAAACACTCTGGCTGCACTTTCTTTTGACAGTCCATGGGCTCTGAAGTACTCTTCTCCAGCACCACAGTTCTAAAGCACCAATTCTTCTGTCATCTCAGAAACGCAATGAGGGTCAGCTCTGAGTTGGTTCCAACTTAACAGGAAAGAGCGGTCACACACTTTCCCAATGCTTGCCATAATTTGTTGTCGTTTCACTTAATATAAATAAAAAAACCCTCAAACTCATTGCTTTCCGGTCAGAACTGACTCATTTCTGATCCTCCAAGTAGGTTTTCAGAGAATATAAGTTGCGCGGGAGAAGATTGCCCTTCTTTCTCCTGTAGAGGAGCTGGGGGATTCAAACTGCCTGCTTTTGTGTTGGAAGCACACCTCCTTACCCATTAGGCCACCAGAACTCCCTATTTATATGTTGCTGTTTAGCTGGCGCTGACCCATAGCTGACCCTCCAGAAAATATCATGGGAAGAGATTGCGGACCAATCTCTTTCTCCTGCTGGTGGGTTCAGCCCTATTTATGTAGGAGTTAGAACTTAGAAGTACTAAAAACTTCAGAAATGTAAAACTCTGAAAACAATTCCTTAAAAAAATTTTAGTGCAAGATTTCCTTTGGAGTGACAAAAACATCCTGGAACTAGGCAGAAGTGACTGTTGCACAGTGTTGGGAACATACGAAAAGCTGCTGCATTTAAAGAGTTATGACTCATTTCACGTGGTGTGTATTTTATCTCAATGAGAAAAAAGCCAACAAGCCACACCAAGACTTAATGAAGAATAAAGTGGTTACGTCATGCAAGTTTAACACAGTAGTGATGATAATTTTAGCTGTTTACCCAGTGACCATCGTGAAGCAGATCAGCTGAGTCCCAGGAAAACAAGTTTTGCCCAGACATTTTCCTGGGGCTTACCTCGAGTCACAGCCCCCTGCAGTTCCCTGGGTTCAGTTTGATCTTCCTCCTCTGAGTTCAATGATGCGGACATGCAGGGAGAAACCCTGAAGAGGGGTGCGTGTGTGAGAGAGAGAAAAGAAGGAAAAAAGGAGAGAGGAGGAGAGAGAAAGACTAAGACAGAGAGAGTGTGTGCAAGAGAAAGAGCTCCAATGCCCAGAAATGGTTACTTCCCACTAGGTTAATGCCCCTCAGAAATCCTGGCTGAGACCTAGGTTCTTTGCGGACATTAAGAGGCCAGAGATTGTTCCAGGTAGAAAGCAACAAAATATATTCCCTTTAAACAATGAAAATGCCCGTCAACGAGTGAATGAATAAATACAATGTAGTATGTATGTATATAT
>NW_006399778.1:6543185-6546617 GCF_000299155.1 Elephantulus edwardii | reverse complement strand
ATAAATGGGAATGCCTGTGGCATGCATGGTCTGTAGGAAATTTCACTGCAAACCTACAGGCAGCCTATCAACAAATGAATAAATAGAGAAGCTGTGGTATATTCATACAATGGAATGCAGAACTGAAAAATAAGGAACTCATAAAATATACAAAATGGGTAACCCTGGAGAACATGATGCTGAGTGAAATAATTCAGTCACAAAAGGACAAATATTGAATAATGCCACTGTTATAAAACAGGGCTGACATGGGGGTTGGAGGGAAATTAAGAAAAGGGGATAAATAATGAATAGTACATTTAAATAGATGAAGGGAAAGAACTGACTAAAAGAAATATATGATTAGGTATTATTTGCAGGACAAGAGTCCAAAATAAGAGGTTCATAGGAAAGAGGGGGATGGGGGTGGGGAGGCAGGAAATTGTACAACAATGAAAGAATCTTTTTAAAGAGAAAAGTGAACTGGGAGGGTAGGGAGGAAAATGTGCAATGATGAATGAATGGAAATCCAAGATTTCTGTAAACATTTGTTAAAATATCAATAAAAAAAGAGGGAAAAAATGTAAAAATTTAAAAAAGTATAAAAAAACCCAAAACAAAGCAAAATTTAAAAAAACCAAAAACCCTAAAGGCAATGCATCTCTGTCAGTTTAAATGCACCGGAGGCTCCACAGGAGAAAGGTGAGTCTTCTTCCACGTGATTTATGTGCTCTGCAACTCTGCTGGAGGGTCAGCTGTGAGTTGGTTACAACTCGACGCAATGTATTTGAGTCTGAGTTATCTATACAAACAAAAAGGCTTATTGTTCAGCCAAAAAAAGAGAATGAAGTCCTGATGCTACAACGTGAGTGAACCTTGAAAACATTGTGCTGAGTAGATTCAACTGCAAAATGGCAAATATTGTATGATCTCACTTGTATGAGATAAACAAATATACAGAAATGAATATAATTAGAGGTCACCAGGACCTTGGAGTGAGGGCCTGCATAGAGACACTGAATTGATGTTACTGGTGGTGGTGAAATACGTTGGAAAGGATAGAGAGAATGGTTGTACAACTTGAAGGATATAACCAGTGTCCCTGAATTACATGCAGAAATTGGTGTTTTGGGGTGTCCTTCTACCACAGTTTGAAAAACGTGCATGTTTAGAGGCACGAGCACTAACCTGACATGAGGACGCTGGGCTGCCCTTAGGCCTTGGTGGTGACTTAGGCAAGTCCCTCTAGCACCCTGGGTCTCAGCTTCTTCAGGCGTTCACCTCCAGACAGGTGTTCAAATACAACAGTGGTTTGTTTTCTCTTTAGAGGTGGTGCTCCTCTTAATAAAACCCTACACAGTAGGTCATTGAATAGAAAGCTGGACCCAGAAAGACTGCTCTGGTTAAAGTGGGAGTGGGTCCAAAAGGGTCCCTTTTCCTAGAATCTAAGACCTTTTGGGAACATGGTTTGAGAGCTCCAATCCTAGACAATCTTTTTCAATTGTTGTTGATGGCCATCGAGTTGAGCTCACAGTGACCTTTGAACAAAAGTCCTGAAGCCTCTCTATAACTATCGACGTTTATCTAAGTTCAGGAAGTGGATACCCTCAGCCAACTAGATTTTTCTCTCTGGGTATCCCGTCGGGAACCGATGAACCTGGAGGCTGACTTGGAGTGTGTGTGTGTGTTGGGGGGAGATGAGTGGGTTCTGGAGACAGAGGCCGAAACCAGTCCTCTCCAGAAGCTGTGGACAGTGGTAGGCAGTACCAGCCCTTGATGTTACTGTGACTGAACATCACCTGGTTCACATTGGGGCCTCAGTGGTGCCCTGAGAACCCTCTAGCACCTCAATGTTGTACATAGGTTTGTAGGTCTCTGTGGCGTCCCTGGGGAAGGGCACAGCACCAGATCTGGTGGGAAGCAAAGGGGTGCTCACCTTGCCATGTAATGTCCAAGGCACGCACTCACACCCTCAGTTCTTAGGGAGCTCTCAGCCCCCCAGTGACCAGAGTCACTGTCTTCACATTCCGATTCCTCTCCATCTTCCTCCTCCTCTACCTCCTCCTCTTCTGCGCTGCTGTCCCAGCAGAAAGTCAGTTTCCAGGGAGAAACTGGAGGCTCCTCAGGGACCAGACTTGGCCCTCCTGATGAGGAGCCCCAGGTGGCCCAGGGAGAGAGGTCTTCTCTAGGTATCTCCTTCAGGGAAGCCAAGTTGTCAGGTAACTCGGGTGTTGGGACAGGCTCCCAGCGCCCATCCTCCTTAAGTCCCTCATTGGGCCCCGTCTTGGTCACATAATCAGAGATGGCAGCCTCGTCACAGGAGGGGGAATCTACATTGCTGGCCCAGCTTCTGCCTGAGGAATCCCAAGTAGAACTGCCTTTCACCTGGACCAGTGCCTGGGGTCCTCTTGAATGCACCCCATCTGTCTCAGAGCACTGGGGATGCTGGAGTCCTTGGCCCAGGAAGGAGGGTGGCTCAATGTAGGGCTGGACGCTGACGTTGTCATCTGTGTCATCTTCCTCCGGCTCCTCCTCCCCGCTCTCAGCATTGTCCTCAGGCCCCACCTGCAGGGTCCTGACTCTGGGGGCCAGCCAGGTACTTGGGGTCAGCTCCGTCTGAGGACAGAGGATCAAGGCGTTGGGGACTTCTGGGATGCTGGGCTGACAGGTCGGCACGGGGTGTGTGTATCCAGAAAAGTCCTGGTTTGGGGAAGGGAGAGAAGAACAGAAAACTTAGGCTCTCCTAAAACTATGTAAATGTCTTTTCAGGCCTGGAAACACTCTGAGATAAGGATTCACATGCGAGTGATGTCTTTGGGAGGTGATCCCAGGAGATATGAAAGCAGTGAAGGGGAGTGAGTCATCAAACAAGGCCTCACTATGGGGAGCACCGCCTGCTGGGGGCCGGGTTGGGGAGCATTCCTCCACTAGTCTTTGCTGGTTGAGGGATGAGAGGAGTGGTGGTGGCGCTAACTCCCAGCCATGAATGTGGGCAGAGTGGACTTTAGTGCCCAGGCAGTGCTCTAAGAGGCAGGTGCTGGCTGGCTGACATTGGCATGCTGTGGGTGAAGAGGCTCATGGGAGGAGGATAGGCCTGACAGAGGCAGATCCCAGAACTTAGAACCCTGAAGATAATCTACCAGTAGCACAATAGCATCCTAAATTCCACCCTTAGAGTCTCTGTTCCCACTCGACTGGCCATTGAACCTGACCTAGGGCCAATTTTCACTCACTAGGCCCTCAACTTAATAATTCTGATGACTGGAGCCTTAGCCTAGTGGTAAGAAGCTACTCTGCAATCCCAAAGGCAAGCACTTTGAATCCACCCACTGCTCTGCAGGAGAAGGATGGGCAATTCAAACCTCGAGTTGCTATAATCAAGGATGCTTTCGGCAGAATGTTAAATGATCCAGGAAGTATTAAAAGATGGAAAGAATATACTGAGTCACTGTA
>NW_006399778.1:6517042-6541744 GCF_000299155.1 Elephantulus edwardii | reverse complement strand
ATAGGGTCGCTATGAGTCATAAGTGACTCGATGGCACATAACAACAACAACAACAACATGTTTTATTGCCTCTGAAAACTTGCTGGAGGGTCATGTGTCAGTTCTGACTTGATGGCACACAACAACAATCACCTACCCCAGCTGGTCCCAGATCAAAGTGAGCCAGTGGACAAGTAAGGATCTTTCTGCTCATTGGTTAAACTTTAAGGAGCTCTGACGGCCTAGTGGGAAAGGAGTTGTGTTTCAAATCCACCAGCTGCTTTGCAAGAGAAAGATGGGAAGTCTCCTCCCCCGCTGCATGCATCCTCTGAACTCCCCCCTGGAGGATCAGCTATGAGTCAGTTCAGACTCCACAGCCAGGAGTTGTTGCTGAGGTTAAACTGTGAACCACAGGTTAGGCCAATTTTAGACTTCCCCTTTTGGTGCCACCCGCCACACCCTCGCCATTCTAGCCATCTCTCCTGAATGCCAAGGCCAAGGGCTTTGCCTTGGACACCAGGCAAATTGTTAGCAGAGATGAAGCTATTTCATGAAAAGCATCTTATGAAGTTTTTCACCCTTTCAAGAGCATTTGCTATTTTGATTTGGTGCCAAAGGAAAGACTTACTAATGGTGGAATCTTAGACACAAAGAGAGCAGAGCTTTTGCCTTCCTGACCATCTTAAGATTCTAGTTTCACTCCCTGTGAACCTAGTTCCTCTTCCTTATTCTTCAGCAGCCCTCCCTCTCTGCCACGTCCTCACATACGCTGACTGTACCAAGGCCCGGGGCATCTTTGCCTGCTGGAACCAGGAATCCCTGTGGGGTCTCTTCCGGATCACGCTCCCCATGGCAATCAACACAAGCAGCGCAAGTGGCAGCAGCACCAGAAATGGCCAGTGGAGAACTGAGGAAGGAAAAGTCTCATTAGAATCATAACAACAGCTCCCATCCTGCATACATGCCGGGCTGAGAGCATCACAGACACTATCCTAGTCCACTCTCCTTAGAACAAGTCCATTCCCCAGGCGTCAGAGAGCAGTGGTGGGTCAGTGGTGGAAATCGTACCTTCCTGAAAGGGGACCCAAATTCACCTCCCAGTCATGCACCTCAAGTGCAGCCCCCACCATCCGTCAGTGGAGGTGTGAGTGTGGAAAAGGTTTGAGCAGACATTCCAGACTAAGAGGACAGGTTTAGTGCCCTTCTTCTAAAAATGGACTTTTGGGTCACAATGCTCAGTTCCATATTCTATCAAGAGGATGGTGCAGAACCACGCAGCGTTTTGTCCCATTTGTGCAAGGGGTCGTCACAGGCTGGGGGCCAAGGTGACAGAAGCAAACAAGCACAGATTGTAGAAACCAGGGCTCAGGAAGGCATGTCGACTGTGCAATGACACACACTGAGTGTAGCACAGGTGGGATTTTAACCCAGAAGTGCCTGTCTCTGAACTCACACCTTAAGATTACATATGAGTACCAAATTACGTACTGACTACCATATTACAGAGCTTCTGGGTCAAGAGGAGAGTGCCCCACTTTTGCACTACTGTGTACTCACCTGGGGCCTCTAGGAAGAAGCAGCTGGTCTTCGAGAACTCACTGTACCTAGGGGAGGTGAAAGTGTAGATGGTCCTGGCGCTGAGGCAGTGCTGTCCACCTGTGGCTGGTTGGAGGGGGATCTGAACTGGCTGGCCATAGGGAATGCCTGCACATGTTGTCTGTTTGGAGAAAGGTAGCTAGCGTCAGCAGGCAAGGTATAACTGGGGTCCCCAACCATTTTTTACTTCCCCCCTGCATTAGCAAGCAACCCTGAGGGAATAATTCCCGACATTACCTGGTTTTTCAATTGAGTGTTGAAGGAAAAGGCTGCCTGCATTCCAAAGAAATTCTGCTTGTCAGGGTTCCTCCCATGTGAACCCCTACCAAGGCCCCTGGTCCTGTCCTCCCCTTTGCTGCCTCATATTGAGGGGCAGAGTCCCCAGGCTTCTATTTCAGGCTCCGCTCTACAGAGAGGTCATGTAGGTAGAGGCTTGTCCTGTTCAGTATGAAAGCTCTGTCCTACACAGTAGCCACTGACCACAAATGGCTATCAAGCATTTGAAATGAGGCTGAGAGTGTAGAATACAGATCAGATTTCAAAGAATAAATGAAAAACCGCTAAGTCAGCCCAGTAATTTTTATATTAAATACGCTGATGGGTCAGATGGATCTTGGCAGAAAGCAGAGAATACCAGAAGAAGGTCTTTGTTTCACTGACTATGCTAAGGTTTTTGACTGTGTGGATTACAATAAATTGTGGCTAACCTTGAGGAAAATGGGAAGCTCAGAACACTTGATTGTGCTTATACAAACCTATACTTGGACCAACCCTGCTTGCTGAAACTGAGCAGGACCTGAAGCGCTTGCTGCAGAGGGTCAAGGACTGCAGCCCTCAATATGGATTGAGGCTCACTATCAAGAAGACAAAGATTCTCACCACTGGGCCAGTTGGCAGCATCAGGATGGATGGTAAGAGATAAAGATTGTAATAGCTTTAGTTTGCTTGGCTCCACAGTCAACACTCTTGGCACCACTAGCCAGGAAATTAAAAGATGTATTGTTATGGAAAAGTCTGCTGTTAGGGACCTCTCCAAAGTACTGAAGAGCAATGGTGTCACTCTGGAGACTAAGGTATGCCTGATACAGGCTATGGTCTTTGCAATCAGTTGCTATGTATCAGAGAGCTGGATAATGACTAGGGAGGATAGAAGGAGAATTGATGCCTTTGAGCTGTGGTGTTGGAGAAGAGTATTGAATATACTATGGACTGCTAAAAAAACTAACAGGTTCATCTTGGAGAAGTTTAACCAGGCTGCTCCTTGGAGGCAAGGATTCTGAAGTTTCATGAGACATACTTTGGACATGTTGTAGGCGGGACCAGTCCTTGGAGAAGGACGTCATGCTTGGGAGGGTGAAGGGACAGCACCGGAGAGGAAGACCCTCTATGAGGTGGATCGATTCAGTGATTGGGGTAATGGGGGTAGGTGTGTTGGAGACAGTGAGATTGGCACAGGACAGAGCGGGGGTTAGGGCTATTATACATAGGGTCACTACAGGTTGCAGGGGCCTTCACAGCACATAACAATAACAACAACATACTTGGACCAAGAAGCAGTTCCCAGAACAGAGAAAGGAAACACTACATGGTTCAAAATCAGGAAAGGAGTGTGTTAGGTATGCATCCTGTTCCATACCTTTTCAATCTATATGCAGAATAGATCACTAAGGAAGCAGGGCGTTATGAGGAGGAGTGTGGCATCAAGATTTGTGGAAGACTCATCAACAACCTATGATATGAAGATGACACAACCCTGCTTGCTGAAACTGAAGAAGACCTGAAGCACTTGCTGCAAAAGGCCAAGGACTGTGCTCTTCAATATGGATTGAAGCTCAACATCAAGAAGACAAAGATTCACCACAACAAGATAAAGTTAAACAACCCAATTGCAAAACGGGCACAGGATATGAACAGACACTTCACCAAAGAAGACATTCAGATGGTGAACAAACACATGAAGAAATGGTCAAAATCCCTAGCTCTAAGAGATATGCAAATCAAAACAACTATGAGATATCATCTCACCCCAGTAACAAGAGCAAAATTCAACAGAGCAGCAAATAATAAATGCTGGTGAGGTTGGGGGAAACTGGAACCCTTATTCACTGTTGGTAGGAGTACAAAATGGTGCAGCCACTCTGGAAGGTAGTATGGAACTTTCTCAAAAAGTTGGAAATAGGAAGGTAGTATGGAACTTTCTCAAAAGGTTGGAAATAGAAATGCCATTTGACCCAGCAATTCTACTACTGGGGATATACTCTAAAGAAACCAGAACTGCCACCCAAGCACATATATGCACAGATAAATGTTTATTGTTGCTTTGTTCACAATAGCAAAGAGTTGGAAACAACCCAAGTGCCCATCAACAATGAATGGATAGAGAAGCTGTGGTATACATAATGCAATATTATGCAACACTGAAAAACAATGAACTCATGAAATATTATATAAAATGGGTGACAGTGGAGGACATTAGCTGAGTAAAATATCTCAGTCACAAAAGGACAAATACTGCATAATGCTACTGTTATAAAACAGGACTGACATGGGGTCGGGGAAAACTAAGAAAAGAGGGGATAAATAATGTACACAGCACTGAAACAGATGACGGGGAGAACTGTAGGGATTATTGGCATGACAAGAGTCCAGAATAAGAGCTGCACAGTAAAATGGACTGAGGAGAGGGGAAGACTGTAAAACAAAGATTTTTTTTCCCCCAAGAGAAAAGTGAACTGGGGGCTGGGGGGCAGGGAGGAAAATGTGCAACTTTTCATTAAAATCTCAATAAAAAAAAAGACAAAGATTCTCACCACTGGGCACATTGGCAGACCATAATAAATGGAAATGAGATTGAGGTTGTTGAAATTACACCTTGCTCGGATCCACAATCAACACTCCTAATACCAGCAGTCAGGAAATCAAAAGACGAATTGCATTGGGAAAATCTGCTGTCATGGACCTCTCCAGAGTGCTGAAGAGCAACAATGTCAGTCTAGATACAAAGGTGTGCCTAATCCAGGCCTTGGTCTTCTCAATTACTTGTTATCTTTCAGAGAGTTGGACAATGACTAAGGATGACAGAAGAATAGATGCGTTTGAGTTGTTGTGCTGGAGAAGAGTCTTGGACATACCATGGACTGAGAAGTAAACAAATAGGTCTGTCTTAGAGAGGGTGAAACCAAGTCTCTCCTTGGAGGTTAGGCTTTTGAAGCTCTGCCTCACTTACTTTGGGCACGTGGCCAGGAGAGATTGGCCCTCGGAGAAGGACATCATACTTGGAAGGGTGGATGGACAACGCAGGAGAGGAAGACCCTAGAGTAACTAGGGCAACAAGGACTGGTGTGTTGGAATTAATGAGACTGGCTCAGGACAAGGAATGGTTCAGAGTTGCTATACATAGGGTTGCTAAACATCACAGGAGACTCAATGGCACCTAACAACAATAACATACTATGACTGGTTTGGAAGTAGGAGTGGCATCGTCTTCCTAAACAACATGCCTCCAGAAACTCTATGAACTTTGAATGTTGATAGTTGCAGAGGGGCTTCAGTTCTTTTTTTCATAGGGTCACTATGAGTCATGCTCGACTTGAAGACAATCAACAACAACAATTAAGATTAAGCCATCTGTTTCCTTTAGCTTCAGTTAATGTGGTTACTGGTGTTGTTCGGAGAGGTGGAGTCATCTATGAACCTTGTCCTATCCTCTACCCTCATCACATCTCCAGCATCTCAAGACCATGATAATCCATCTCGAGACTGTGATAATCCATCTCGTTGAAGGTCTTTCTCTGATCCTCCTCCTTTCCCAGCATGAGGTCTTGTTCCAAAGAGGAGCCCCTTCTTACAACATGTCAAAAGTATGTGAAATGAAGCACTCTGGTTGCATTTCCTCCAAAACAGCTTGCTTTGTTCTTTTGGCAATCCATTCAATACACTTCTCTAACACCACAATTCAAAGGTATTGAGTCTTGTTTGGACTTCCCTATTCATTGTTTTTGTTATTGTATGCTGTTGAGTTAGAACCAACTCATAGCTGATCCTCTAGCAAAGTAAAAGAGCTGAAGAGAGGATTTCAAAGATAGCTTGAGAAGGCAAAGAGAAGTATTATAATGGAATGTGCAGGGAGCTGGAATTGGAGAATAAAAAGGGAATAACTTGCTTTGCATTTCTCAACCTAAGAAAACGGAAAAAACAAATTTAAGCCTTGAGTCAAAATACTGAAAGATTGTATGGGCAATATGTTGAAAGAGTCAGGAAGCATCAAAAGAAGATGGAGATAATACAGAGTCACTGTATGAAAATAATTGGTCAACACTGACATATTTCAGAGAGTATCAGGTCATAAAGCACCAATGGCAATGAAAGAGGAAATTGAAACTGCACTGAAGGCATTGGCAAAAAACAAGGCCTCAGGTATTGATGCGATACCAACTGACATGTTTCAACTAACAGATGCAGCCTTGGATGCACTTATCAGTATATGCCAGGCAACTTGGAGGAGAGCTGTCTGGCTGATTGACTGGAAGAGATCCATATTTTTACCCCATTCCCAAGAAAGGTGATCCAATAGAATGTGAGGAGCAATGCCAATAATATCACATGTAAGGAGAAAACTACTGAAGCTCATTTAAAAATTGCTAGAATAGTAAATAGATAGGGAACTGCCAGAAGTTCAAGCAGGATTTAAAAGAGGCCATGACACTAGGGATATCATTACTGATGTTAGATAGATCCTGGCTGACAGTAAAGAATACCAGAAGAACATCTATTTGTGCTTTATTGACTATGTAAAGGCATTTGACTGTGTAGATCATAATATGTTATGGCTAACATTGAGGAGAATGGGAATCCCAGCACATTTAATTGCACTCATGCAAAACCTAGACCTTGACCAAGATGCTGTTGTGTGAAGAGAGCAGGGGAACATTACATAGTTTAAAATTAAGAAAGGACTGCATCAGGGTTGTATCTTCTTTCCATACTTATTCAATCTGTATGCTGAACAAATTATCCAGGAAGTTGAACTCTAGAAAGAATTATGCAGGTGACATAACCTTACTTGCTGGTGAAAGTGAGGAGGACTTGACGCATTTGTTGCAGAAGATCAAAGAATATAACATTCAATATGAATTTCATCTCAATCTCAAGAAAAAAATTCTGGACCAAGAGGCAACATCATAGATGGATAGATGGAGAGAAGATTGAAATTGTCAGCAACTTCATCTTACTTGGATGCACAAACAACACCCTTAGTACCAGCAGTCATAAAATCAGGATAAATCAGGAGTATTGCAGGAAATTTTGCAGTCAGGGACCACTCCAAATTATTCAGGAGCAATGGTGTCAGTTTGAGGACTAAGTATGTCTGATTCAGTCTATGATCTTTCCCATCGCTTGCTATGTATCTGAGAGTTAGACAAGGAATAAGGATGACAGAAGAAGAATTGATGCCTTTGAGCTGTGGTGTTGGAGAAGAGTGCTGACCAACCCATGCATGGACTGCCAAAAGAACAAATATATTTTGGAGAAAGCACAGCCAGAATGCTCCTTGTAGACAAAGATAATAAAGCTTCGTCTCACATATTTCAGGCATGTTGCTAGATGAAGTTATTCCTTGGAGAGGGACATTGTGCTTGTAAAGGTGACGGGTTCAGCAAAGGAGAGAAAGACCTTTAACCCTGTGGACTGCCACAGTGACTGCCACAATGGGATCTAGTGTGTCAGGAAGTGTGAGGATGGCACAGGATAGAACAGGGTTCAGATCTGTTGTTCATAGAGTTGCTATGAGTCAACTCAATGGCACCTAACAACAACAACAGATCCTGAACTAAATGGTACAGGAGGGAAGAGGCAATGAGTTATAAATGCTTTCTGAATGAATGTTGAGTGCACATGTGTGTGTGCGTGTGCGTGTGCATGTGTGTGTGTGTGTGTGCTTGTGTGCTAGGGACGTTGTGTTTATTAGGTACACATCCAAAGACTTCCATGTGATATGTTCAAGACTTGTCTAGATTTTCCAAAGGCTTTATCTTTTAGCAGTTCTCTATTATGAAGGTGTAAACCTGTTTACTCATATTAAATTTGGAGTAAATTCCATTTCAGAAAGATCAAGGAACTTATCTAACAGCCTAGTGCTGTTCAGGCCCTTCGAGTTGGCACCGTCCTAAAGTGGCAAGGAAGCAGACGGCAGCCCTGTGCCATCCTCCCATTCTCTGCTGCACACAGGCCCACTAATGTGGTCACTGTCAAGGGTTCTCACAGCAGAACTTCCTCGTTTTCACAGATTCTCTGCTTTCACGCATAAGTCTTTCTCTAGGGACTAGATCACATGCCCAAATGATTCGGACCAAGTCTCACCATTCTCACCTTTTTAAAAAATTGTGATCTGAATGGGAGTTTACAAAGAAACTGGCTCTTCCCTCATTCATTTATAGAGCTCTATGCCCCCTTCCTTTCCACTTCTCTATTCATAGAGAATGTGCATTGGACTAGGTGAAAGGAAGGTGACTCTGAAAAGAATAGAGAATAAGACATTATGAGCAATGCTACATCCTTATTTTTAAGAAGGGATTTGGTTACGTGTCTTTCAAGACAGGTTTGTCTGTTCTTTTGACAGTCCACGGGATATTCAATATTCTTTTCCAACACCATGATTCAAAGGCATCAAATCCTCTGTTTCCCTTATTCATTGTCCAATTTTCCCATGCACACAAACCATGAAAATATGTTTGTGAAAATACCATGACTTGGATCAGGCACACCACTGCCCTCAGCATGACGTTCTTGCTCTTTCGCACCTTTAAGAAGTCCTTTGCAGCAGATTTGCCAGATGCAATGTGTTGCTTGATTTCTTGACTGCTGCTTCCAGGAGTATTGATTGTGGATCCAAATAAAAGAAAAATAGATAAGTCCTTAAAGTTCACTAAGATGGGATTAATATTTCATACAAGTCCAGATGACTGTGCAATGGGATCTGATGCAGCCATATACTATTATGATGCAGAAAAATACTTTAAAGATGCTTAAAACACATTGAGAAAGTATACTACAAAATAGTTCGTAAAATTTTATCAGAGGAGATTGTCTACCTTTCTCCCTCAGAGTGGCTGGTAGATTCAAATCTCTGATCTTTCAGTTTGCAGTACAGACTATGCAACCCAAGTTCCTTAGAAAACAGTTAAATTGTTGTGATTTCATAAATCAGAGATCAGCAAACTATGGTCTGCAGGTCAGATCTGCCTTATATCTCTTTTTGCAAATGCAGTTTTATTGGAACATTGTTCCTGCTGTTGTTTGTTAAGTGCTGTCGAGTCGCTTACAACTCACAGCAACCCTATGTACAACAGCTCTGAACCCTGCCCTATCCTGAGACAACCTCATCTCCAACACACCAACCCCGTTAGCCTAGTCTCTGAGCCAATTCATTTCATCAAGAGTTTTCCTCTCTTGCGCTGTCCCTCCACCCTCCCAAGCATGACATCCCTCTCCAAGGACTCATCCCTCCATGCAACATGCCCAAAGTATATCAGATGAAGCTTCAGAATCCTTGCCTCCAAGGAGCAGCCTGGTTTCACCCTCTCCATGACGAATCTATTTGTTCTAGCAGTCTGTGGTATACTCAATATTCTTCTCCAGCACCACAGCTCAAAGGCATCAATTCTCCTTCTATCATCCATAGTCATTGTCTGGCATTCTGATGCATAGCAAGTTGTCACTGTTAGGTGCCATCAAGTTGACTATGATTCAAAGAAAAATACTGGAAATTATGATCTCTGGTATGTGTGAGCCGGTTATTACACTCACTATGTCAATCCATCATAAACATATTGTTGTTATGTACCTTTGAGTCAGAACCAACTCATTGCTGACACTCCAGCAGGTTTTCAGAGGTTGTAAATTGCACAGGAAGCGAATGCCAATCTTTCTCTCACAGAGCAGCTCACAGATTTGAATTGCATGCCTTTGGCTGGCAGTGTAATCTTGTTGAGTATGTTGTTGTTGTTAGGTGCCACTGAGTCTAGTACAACTCATAGCAACCCTGTGAACAAAAGATTTGAAATCAGTCCTGCCCTGTGCCATCCTCACACTTCCTGATACACAAGAGCCCATAGCCGCAGTCACCTTGTCAATCCACCTGGTTGAGGGTCTTCCTCTCCTTTGCTGAACCGCCAGCCTTCCCAACATCATGTCCATCTCCAAGGAATCGTACCTCCTAGCAATATGCCCAAAGTATGTGAGGCAAAGCCTCATCATTCTTGCCTCCAAAGAGCACTCTGGCTGCACCTTCTCCAAAACATACCTATTTGTTTTCTTGGCTGTCCATGGAATATTCAGTGCTCTTCTCTAACACCACAGCTCAAAGGCATCAATTCTTTTTCTGTCATCCTTATTTATTGTCCAGTCCTCGAATGCATAACTAGTAACTGGAAAGACCATGGCCTGAAAAAAAGATGCACTTTAGTCTTCAAACTGACATCACTACTCAATAATTTGGAAAGGTCCCTATCTGCAGATTTTCCCACTGCAATGTGTCTCCTTATTTCCTGACTGCTCGT
Source organism: Elephantulus edwardii (assembly GCF_000299155.1). Classification (NCBI taxonomy): domain Eukaryota; kingdom Metazoa; phylum Chordata; class Mammalia; order Macroscelidea; family Macroscelididae; genus Elephantulus; species Elephantulus edwardii. The sequence goes on along the minus strand of NW_006399778.1, from coordinate 6,531,611 downwards.
ACCAAGGATCCAAAATTGTGGATCCAAGTAAGATGAAGAATCTCCTCTCCATCCATCATGACACTGTTTATTGGTCCAGTGGTAAGAATCTTTATTTTCTTCATACTGAGATACAATTCATACTGAAGGCTGCATTCCTTGATCTTCTGCAACAAGGGCTTCAACTCCCCTTTACTTTCAGCAAGCAAGGTGTCATCTGCATAATGCAGGTTATTGATGAGTCTCCCTCCAATCCTGATACCACACTCTTCATAGAGTCCAGCTTCTTGGATAATTTATTCAGCATATAGATTGAACAGGTATGGAGACAGAATACATCCTGACGCACTTCCTTCCCAATTCCAAACCATGCAGTGCTTCCCTGCTCCATTCGCACAACAGCCTCGTCCAGGCATAGGTTCCTCATAAGCACAATCAAGTGCTCTGGGATTCCCATTCTTCTCAATGTCAGCCACAACTTGTCATGATCCACACAGTCAAATGCCTTTGCATAGTCCATAAAGCACAAACAGACATTCTTCTGGTATTCCTTACTTTCAGTCAGGATCCATCTGACATCAGCAATGATATTCCTGGTGCCATGGTCTCTTCTAAATCCTGCTTAAACTTCCGGCAATTCCCTATAGATGTACTGTTCCAGCTGTTTTTTAATGATTTTCAGAAGTATTTTGCTAGCATGTGATATAAATGATATTGCTTGATAATTTCCACATTCAGTTGGATCACCATGTTAACTTATTTCTATTTAGTCTACAGCTACTTTCATGATACAACAGCAGAGGTGAGCAGAATGATGGAGAGCATCTGGCCCGGCAAACTGAAAATATTCAGTATTTGAACCTTTCTAAAAAGTTTGCTGAACTCTACCGTAAACACAATGATGCTAGTATGAGGACTAAGGTGTGCCTGATTCAGACCATAGTCTTTTCAATCACTTACTATCCTGCTGAGAGCTGGGCAATGAATAAGGATGACAGAAGAAAAAAAATTATAAGCTGTAGTGTTGGAGAAGAGCTCTAAATATCCCATAGACTACCAAAAGAACAAACAGATATGTCTTGGAGAAGGTGCAGCCAGAGTGCTTCTCAGAGGCAAGAATGACAAAGCTCTGTCTCATATACTTTGGGCATGTTGCTAAGAGAGTCTATTTGGAGAAGGACATTATGCTTGGAAAGGCGGAGGGAATATGAAGGAGAGGAAAACCCTCAACCAGGTTGCTTGACACAGTGACTGCAGAATGGGCTTGTGTGTGTCAGAGATTATGAGGGTGGCACAGGTAGGACAATTGTTCATAGGGTTTCTATGAATCGTACTCTACTAGTACCTAACAACAATGATTACTATAAACATAACACAGCATGGACACTCTCATACACATGGAGAGAAAGAGAGAGAGAAAGGAGAGGGAGAGGGAGAGAAGAGAAGAAAACACAAGTATGGAATTGAATACACACCAGGGCACTAGGGGTTATCTCTGGCTACTTTTTATTTTCTTTTTGGAGCTTAATTGTATTTTCTGATTATTCCATAATGAATCTGATGACTGGGCAAGTAGGTTCCCTCCACATGAGCCAGATTTTATTGGAGAAAAAAAGGAGGGAAGTTTCATAAACAAAGGCTATTATCATGTTGCCCAGCCAACACAGGGGCAGGAAAGACTGGTTGGGATCTCTGGGGAGGAGCACGGGGCAGGACACAGGCAAGGCACAGCATTCAGGGCTCACTGCTGGGGTTGTTGGGTCTCCAGTGAGGGGACTTTGGCTTCATTTGTTTCCCATGATACCCCCTCAGACACCAGCCTCTGAGATGTGCCTACGTCAGCTGAGCTGGGATTTGAGCAGGGGTGACTGCCAGGAATAGGGGTGGGTAAGTGGGTAAGGCATCCTGAGAAAGGTGTGCAGGGAGCAGGCTGGGAAGGTAGGGGCACCAACTTTCAGTGAGTGGTGGATGAGTCCACTCAGGGCACAGGACAGTGGTCTCTCACCTTGTTCCTAGTCCCCTCCTTCCAGAAACACACTTCGTACTTTAGATCGATCAAGGGCATACACTGTGGCAGCTGGTACGTGGCATTGACGCTCAGCATCTCCTCCTTGTGCTTGAAAACAAGGGTGGGTGGCGCCGGCACCACTGGCAGAAACAGAATCGGACCAATCAGTTATCCTGTAGGGTCCCACTGTCTATCCTGATAGACACAAGGCAGGCCTACTCCTCACCCAGCCCAGAGAGCTCTCCTGGGAAGAGCAAAGAGACATCGGAATTAGTACATCACTTAGTCATTTTACTTAAGCTTCACAGGGACAGAGGGAGATGTTACATGTAATTTTAGAGAACCAGGACTTCAGGCTTAGACAAGTGAAATAACCTGTCTTTACTTGTGCTGTTCTTTCTATTTGGGATTCTCTTCGCTGATTTTTGACCTGTTAGAATCCTACCTATCTGTCTTCTTTATTTTTACTACTACTACTACTACTACTACTACTACTACTACGAGTGTTGTGTGACAAATTGCCACACATTTGTAGGCTTTTTCAAATATCATGAATTTATTATCTTAGAGTTCTGCTGGTCAGAACTTCAGGTAGGCTTGGCTGGTCCCTCAACTTAAGGTCTCACAAGACCAAAATTAAGGTTTGTACTGCACCATACTTTCTTATTTGAATGCTCAAGGTAAGAATCCCTTCCCAAGCTCACCTGTGTTGGCAAAATTCAGCTTCTTATAACCAGAAGATAAAATTAATGAAAGGGGCCATCTAAAAATTAAGTCCCTGTGTGCATCAAAACCTTTTTCCAATAGAGTGAAAATAAAACTCACTAACTGGGGGAAAAACCAGTTGGCAATGACATCTCAGACAGGGGTCTCATAACAAAAGTTTACAGAATACTATTCCTCAAGACTCCCACAAGGAAAAACTGGATAAATTATGTTTACGGCATTAAAGCTGATGAGGGAGAGAATAGTTTAAAATAATATACTTTAGTGCATTATGATTATCATAAGAGTCCGGAATGAGGGTTGCAGAGTGGAGTATACTTGGGGTGGGGGTGGGGGTGTACAGGGGGATTGTGTACCAATGAAGGAGTGTTTCTTTTGCTTTTCAAGGAGAGGAGCGAACTGGGGGTGGGGGTGGGAGGGGGAGAAAAGTGTAACAATGAATGAATGGAAGTCCGAAATCTATGTAGATGTTCATTGAAATTAAAAAAAAAAACAAAAAACCAAACACCAAAATGGGCAAAAGACATGAAGACTTTTCATCGAGGAAGATGTTTGGATGGCCAACAAACACATGAAGAAATGCTCAAAATCACTGAGAATCAGAGAGATGCAAATCAAAACAACAACGAAATACCATCTCAAGCCAGTAGCAATGGCAAAGTTTAACAGGACAGCTAACAATATAAGTTGGAGAAGATGTGGAAACATTGGAACTCTCATGCACTTCTGGCAGGATTATAAAATGGTACAACCATTCTGAGAGGCAGTTTGGCATTTCGTCAAAAAGCTGGACATAGAAATCCCATGTGACCCAGCCATTCCACTAATAGGAATATATCCCCAAGGAAATTAGAACTGAGACACAAATGGAGATAGGTACATCTATGTTCATGGCAGTATTACTTACAATAGGAAGAAAACGGGAACAGCCCAAATGCCCATCAACAAACAAATGGATTGAGAAATTGTAGTTCACACAATGGAATACTATGCAAAACTAAGGAACAATATGCTACCTCCTTTCCATGCAAATCAAATAATCCCTTCTTTATTCCCTATCGTTCTCTCCTACCATTCTTCAATCTTTCCCTTTCCTCCCTTCAGGTCCTACTTCACCTGCAAACTATTTGAGAAACCTAAGACTGCAACTTAAAACGGAATCTCCATGAGGGCAGTCCCTGCGTATCTATCCACTCCTGGTTTTTTTCCTTCCTCTACTTTTAAGTCAGGTCCCATGTCTTCTTATCCAAGGTCAAAAAGATTGAAATTCGTATCCTGTTTTTTCCACTTAGTATAACTGTGTGTCTAGGCAAGTTAGTTAGCTTCTATGAGCCTTGCTTTACTTTTAATACTTTATTTTTTAAAGGAGAGATGACTGAATCTCATTGGTTTGTTGTAAATAGTTATTTTTATGTGCTGTCAAATTGGAACCAACCCATAGCTTACCCTCCTAGCAAGTGTTTAGGGCAATAAATTATATGGGAGGAGACAGCCCAGCCTTCTCTTATGGAGCAGTTGTGCATTTGAAATTGCAGCTCAGTTTTTTATCACTAGACCATCAGAGGAAAAAAATAAACTGGGAGGGGGGAAAAGTGTGCTTCCGTCACCTAATGGTAACACTGGTGATCACGGAACGAAAGGGAGTCATTCACGAATAAAGGATTTTCTCTTCCATCCATTCTCATCCTCTCCCTGATTGCACCGCAGTTTCTATGGTGCACTGAAACTATTCTTGCAACCGAAACAGAAAGCCTTCAAGAGAGAAGGTAAGCAACTGGAAAAAGAAGGAAGCCGTGTGTGGCATGACTTGCTAGGAAACACATGAACATTTGCCTTTCCACACCTCCAACTCCATGGTACCAGCTGAATTGCTGGGGCTGGAGGGCTGGAACTCCCACAGCGCCCCAATAAAGAGGTCATACCACCAATGCTGCTTCAGAAAGTGGCCCTCTGCTCTGGGGAAGTGAGAGAGGTCCCAGACAGGAGTGCCATTGAGCTAAGTTCCTGGATAGAAAGCCTCCCTGTTCAACCCCTTACCCACAGACTCACCTTCAGAAAGGTAATCCAGGCTCTTGGACTCCACCCAGGGGGACCGGACACTGGAAGAAACTGCCCTCACACGGCCCTTGAACTTGTTGAACAGGTCCTGATTCTTCACACATATCAGGGAACACACCAGCTCTGTGGTTCCTGCACACTTCTTCACTTTTTGCCAGTGCATGGGGTTCGAGGAGCTGAAGAAGGACACAGGAGAGCTTGAGTCATGAACTCAGCCTTTTAGGGCTAGGAGAAGGACACTTAGAGATCATATGATTGCTTATTCGTCCATGTGGCCTGAGGGTCATTGGCTGAGGCAGCAGTTTAGGCTCTGGAGCCAGAGAGACACGGTGAGAATCCTATCTGCTCCTCACTAGCTCTGAAACCTGAGATAAATCTTTCCCCCCAGGTCTCGGTCTTCTCATCTGTAAATACAGTAACAATGACTCTGGCATGGCTGTTGTAGTAACAGGACACATTGCTAGGACGAGAAACCATTTTTGCAAACTGTTTAGTCATCCAGGGACTTATGGTTGCTGTTGTTAGATGTCACTGAGTTAACTATAACCTATAGCAACCCTACGAATAGATCTGCACCCTGTCCTCTCCTGTGCCATTGAGTTGCCTGTGACTCATAGCGATCCAATGTACAACAGCTCTCAAGTCTGCCCTGCCCTGAGCCACTATCACTATCTCCATTGCCCCAGTTACTGTGTCAATCCATCTCATCCAGGCTCTTCTTCTGCACTGTCTCTCCGCCATTCCGGGTATGAAGTCCTCCAAGGACCAGTCCCTCGTGGTCATGTACCCAAAGTATGTGAGACAGAGCTTCAAAATTCTAGCCTCCAAGGAGAAACTTGATTTCACCCACTCCAAGACAAGCCTATTTATTTTCTTGGCAGTCCTTGGTATGCTCAAGACTCTTTTCCAGCACCAGAACTCAAGGCATCAATTCTTCTGTCATCCTTAGTCATTGTCCAACTCTCTGACACATAACAAGTAATTATGAAGGCCATGGCCTAAATCAGGCTCACCTTAGTCTCTAGAATAACATCATTGCTTCTTAGTACTCTGGAGAGGTCTCTAACAGCAGATGTTCCTTGTAAAATTCGTCTTTTGAGTTCCTGACTGCTGGTGCTAAGAGTGTTGACTGTGGAGCCTAGCAAGCTATAATTGCTAACAACCTTAATCTCTTCTCCATCTATCCTGGTGGTGCCAATTGGGCAGTGGTGAGAATCGTTGTCTTCTTGATACTGAGCTTCAGTCCATATTGAAGACTACAGTCAGTTTCAGCAAGCAAGACTGTTTCATCTGCATAACGCAGGTTGTTGATGAGTCTTCCTCCAATCCTGAGACATGCCTCCTCATAAAGCCCAGAATTGTTGTTGTTACTAAATGCCATTGAGTTGCCGGCGACTCATAGGTACCCTATTTACAAAAGCCCGAAACCCTGCTCTATCCTGTGCCAATTGTATTGTTTCTGATACACCTTCCCTATTGCCTCAGCGACTGAATCAACCCATCTCATCAAGGATCTCCTCTCCTGCTCTGTCCCTCCAACCTCCCAAGCATGATGTCCCTCTCCAAGGACCTCCTTGCAACATGTCCAAAGTATGTCAGACGAAACCTCAGAATCTTTGCCTCCAAGGAGGAGCCTGGTTTCACCAGGACTAACCTGTTTATTCTCCTAGAAGAATAGACCCTCCTAAAAACATGCCTAAAGTATGTGAGATGAAGTTTCACCATCCTTGCCTCTACGAAACACCCTGGTTGTACTTTCTGTGAGGCATACTTGTCATTTTGACAGTCAATGGGATATTATTTTAAATTTTTTTCTTTTAATTGAGATTTTAATGAAAGGTTATAGAGAACTTAGATTTCCATTCATTCATTGTTGCACATTTTCTTCCCTGCCCACACCTCAGTCTGCTTTTCTCTTTGAAAAAAAAAAATTCTTTCATTGTTGCACAATTCCCCCCCCAACCCCACTCCATTTTGCTATGCAGCTCTTATTCTGGACTGTTGTCATGCAAATCATACCTAATTATATATTCCTTTTAAACAGTTCTTTCCCTCATCTGTTTCAGTGCAGTATACATTACCTCCTCTTTTCTTAGTTTCACCCCAAACCCCATGTCTGTCCTATTTTATTTATTTATTTCTTTTGAAAAGCATGATTTTTTTTTTAATTGTATATTGTTTTGGGTTGGGTTTTTGGTTTGTTTGTATTTTCTTCCCCCTTGTTGCGTACCATCAAATCTGACCCTATCGGCACAGAAGGAGATTGCCCCTCCTTCTCCAGAGGAACATCTGGTGGATTTGAACCATGCGCCTTCAGGATTGCAGTGTAGCATTCTGCCACCAGAGTTCCTGTCCTGTTTTAAAACAGTGGCAGTGTGCAGTATTTGTCCTTTTGTGATTGAGATAATTCACTCAACATAATTCCTCCAGGGTCACCTATTTTGTATAATAGTTCATGAGCTCTTTGTTTTTCAGTGCTGTATAATATTACATTGTGTGACTATATCACAGCTTTTTGATCCATTTATTTGTTGATGGGCACTTGGGTTGTTTCCATCTCCTTGCTACTGTGAACAATGCAGCAATAAACATTAAGTGTGCATATATCTACTTGGGTGGCAATTCTGATTTCTTTAGGGGGTATTTCCAGTTGTTGGATCAAATGGTATTTGTAATTTCAACTTTTTGAGAAAGCACCCATACTGCCTTCCAGAGTGGCTGCAACATTTGATGCTTCCACCAACAAAGAATAAAGGGTTCCAGTTTCTCCACAATCTCACCAGCATTTGTTGTTTGCCGCTCTGTTGAATTTTGCTACTGTTACTGGGTTGGGATGATATCTCATAGTTGTTTTGATTTGCATCTCTCTTAGATCTAGGGATTTTGAACATTTCTTCATGTGTTTGTTCGCCATCTGAATGTCTTCTTTGAAGTGTCTGTTCATATCCTGTGCCCATTTTGTGACTGATTGTTTACCTTTATCTAAAGTACTTGTTATACACCAAGTATAGTGCTGGATACTATTGCGTGTCAGAGGGAAAATGCACTTGTTTCCTGAGATCACTGAAGTTCAAAGGAGGAAGACACCTGTCTGTGATGATCACAAATACTATACTCACAGCCATTTTTGCTATAAATTGGAAACAACCTAAAATCCATAAATGAACAAAGGGATAAACGAACTGTTACAGAATACAGGCTCAGGCAGAGTTCCATTCTGTTGTACATATGGCAGCTTAATGGTACTTAACACAGTGATATTGACGTCTGTGTTCTTAGAAGGGACCAAAGGGACCAGTTCCTGGGAAAAGACATTTTGCTTAGAAAAATGGGGAGTTGGTGAAGGAGAGAAAGAGCCTTAATAAGATAGACTGAAGCAGTGACTGTTACAATAGCCTTGAGCACAGCAGACCGTGAGGAGGGCTCAGGACTTGGCTCTAGGACACGAGTGGAGCTGACTTGATGGCACCCAACAACCACAACAACAATACAGCTAAAGGTGGAACATTACTAGGGAAAGAAAGGAATGCATCATAGTACATATAGCAAGGATGAGTTTTAAAAAACTCTGCTGAGCAAAAAAGAAGCTCGATGCAAAAGAGTACAGACTATACCAATCCTTTCACGTGAAATCATGGAACACGCAAAGCAATAGAAACCATCTACGATCATAGAAAGGAGATTCACAACTGTCTATGTACATAACTATACACAGATTTTTGCTGCTTCATTTTATTGTGCAGATGTTGCACTTTTTACAAATCAAAAGTCTGCGGTAACCCTGTGCTAGCAAGTCTGTTGCTGTTATGCGCTGTTGCGTCACCTGTGACTCACAGTATCTATATACATCAGAATTTCATGAAACAGCGTATGAGTGAAAGCCTGGGGTCACAAAGGAAAAAGTTCAAGCTGCTCTTAAAGAACTGGCAAAAAACAAGGCCCCAGGATTTGACATCGTACCAGTTGACATATTTCAACAAACAGATGTTGCCCTGGATGCTCTCACCAAGTTGTGCTAAGAAATCTGGAGGACAACCACCTGGCCAACTGATTGGAAGAAATCTATATTTGTTCCCATTCCAAAGAAAGGTCACCTGACAGAATTCGGAAATTAATGAACAATATCATTAATATCACATGCAAGCAAGATTAAGCTGAAGATTATACAAAAACAACTGGAACAACACACCAACAGGGAAATGCCAGATGTACAGCTGGGTTTAGAAGAGGCTGTGGTACTAGGTATATTATAGCTAATGTTAGATGGATCTTGGCTGAAAGTAGAGAGTACCAGAGGAATGTCTATCTGGATTACAACTGTGGTTAACTGAGAAGAATGGGAATTCCAGAACATTTGACTGTGCTTGAGCAAAACCTATACTTCGACTGTGAGGCAGTCATCAGAATAGAGGAAGAAAACACTGCATGGTTCAAACAGGAAATGGTGTATGCCAGGGATGTGTACTGTCCTCCATACCTTTTCAATTTATATGCAGAACAGATCATGCAGGAACCTGGGCTTTATGAGGAGAAATGTGGCATCAAGATTGGAGGAAGACTCATCAACAAATTGCATTATGCAGGTGGCACAACCTTGCTTGCTGAAACTAAGGAGAGGACCTGAAGCGCTTGCTGCAGAAGGTCAAGGACTGCAGTCTTCACGATGGATTGTAGCTCAACATCAAGAAGACAAAGATTCTCCCCACTGGGAAATTGGCAGCATCATGATAGATGGTGAAGAGATTGAGATTGTTAACAGCTTTAGTTTATTTGGCTCCACAATCAACACTCTTAGTATCAGCAGCCAGGAAATCAAAAGATGAATAACTGCATTGGGATAGTGTGCAGTCAGAAACCTCTCCAGAGTTCTGACAAGCAATGATGTCAGTCTGGAGATTAAGGTGTGCCTAACCCAGGCCATTGTTGTTGTTAGGTGCCGTCGAGTTGTAGACGACTCATAGTGATCCTTTGAATGAAAGAGCTGAGCACTGTTCATAGAGTTTCTGGAGGCAAGCCATTTTGGAAGTGGATGCCACTCCTGCTTCCAAGCTGTTTTAATCAGGGAACTCCACCAAACACTGTCCACCATGGGTAACCATTATCACATTTGTCACATCAGTGTCACAGTGTTTAGCATCACAGCAAGCACAAGTTATCTCTGTACAGAAATTCACAGACCAGGGCCATACTGCTTAGAAGAATATTTGACAAAAAACACGGGTTTTTAAATAGGAGGCCTTATCACATCACCTTGCTTCCTTTAGTGAATCAACATTCTACCCTACTGCTCACCAATCCCGCCAACAGCTTCTGCAGGACTAGCTCCTGTAGATGACTTTCATACTGGTTTCCAGCATCATACTGCCGACTAAAAAGGGTTTTATATATTATATACTTCTTCTTTGAATAAAAAAAAGTATATAATATATAAATGATAATGATGCAAATCACTAAAATGATAAAGAAGAAAGGATACCCGAAGTGTTCTGTACCATTAAATAAATTGAAGTAGTAGCTCAAAATCTTCTCAGAAATACGAATCCAGTCATAGACAATTAAAGAGGTAGGTTTTAACAACTGTTCAAGAACCAAAACATTTCAAACTTATGAAACTCTTCCAGAGAACAGAAAAAATATAAACACTCCTCAACTAATTTCCTATTGCAATGTATAATTCATGACATTAGTGGACTGAGATGGGAAAATGCAAACAAATTAAAAATTAATTCATGATTTTAAAAAAAATTGAGGGTAACACCCTTAGTCTGACCTGACAAGGCAAGAACTTAAAATTAGATCTACCAAAACAACTATCATCTCACCTCAGTCAGAATTGCAAAATTTTTTTTTAGAATTGCAAAATTTAACAGAATAGCAAACAACAAATGCTGGTGAGGTTGCGGAGAAACTGGAACCCATATTGCGGCTTTGTTCACAATAGCAAGGAGTTGGAAACAACCTAAGTGCCCATCAACAAACAAATGTACAGAGAAGCTGTGGTATATTCACACAATGGAATACTATGCTGCATTGAAAAACAAGGAACTCATGCAATATTATTCAGAATGGGTGACCCTGGAGGACACTATGCTGAGTGAAGTATCTTAATCACAAAAGGACAAATACTGCATGGTGCCACTGTTGTAAAACAGGACTGACATCAGGGTCGGTGGGGAGACTGAGAAAGATGGGTTCAATAATGTATATTGCATTGAAACAGATGAGGAAGAAAACTGTTTAAGAGGGGAAATTATTAGGTATTTTTGTCATGATAGGAGTCCAGAGCAAAGGCTGTATAGTGGAGTAGACCTGAGTGGGGAGGGATTGTAAAACAATGAAAGAATTTTTCTTTTACTTTTCCAAGAGGGTAGTGTACTAGGGGGGAGGGTTGGGAGGGGAGAAAAGTCCAACAATGAATGAATGGAAATTCAAAGTCTCTGTAAATTTTTGTTGAAATTAATAATAAATTTTTAAAAAAACCCAAAATCAAACAAACAAAAAAACAACTAGATTTACATTTCCAGTAGATAAGGCAGTTTGTATGTGACCTGATTATACAGAAAGACAGAATGTTGTATGGGTTGGTTTTTAGTTTTTTTTTAAAGTCCATGTGACAGCTTCAGTCTGCTTGCCTCCACAATCAATACTCTTGGCACCATCAGCTAGGAAATGAAAAGATGTATGCATTGGGAAAATCTGCAGTCAGAGACCTCTTCAAAGTACTGAAGAGTATGATGTCAGTCTAGAGACTAAGGTGCACCTGATCCAAGCCATGGTCTTTGCAATCACTTGCTATGCATCAGTTAGCTAGACAATGACTAGGGATGATAGGAGAATTGATGCCTTTGAGCCGTGGTATTGGAGAAGAGTATTGAATATACCATGGACTGCTAAGAAAACGAACAGGTTCATCCTAGAGAGGGTTAAATCAGGCTGCTCCTTGGAGGCAAGGATTCTGGGGCTTTGTCTGACATACTTTGGACATGTTGCAAGGAAGGACCAGTACTTGGAGAGACATGTTATGCTTGGGAGGGTAGAGGGACAGCATAGGAGAGGAAGACCTTTGATGAGATGGTTTGATTCAGTGACTGGGGTAGTGAGGATGTGTTGGAGACAGATTGGCACAGGATAGAGCAGGGTTTAGGACTGTTGTATATAGGGTCGCTATGAGTCGCAGGTGACTTGATGGTACATAACAACAACACAACATGTGATAGCAGTGAAGAAACTGCAGGGAGTGAAGATTTCAGGATTCTGAAGTCCAGAGGTAGAGAGAACAAAGAACTTTGAGAGTGCATTTGTCAGCTTTTTTCTCCTTGAAGCATTTGTGATTCTAAAATAGAAACTAAGGGGCTGAGAATTTGAGCAGAAGATGACTCTGAAAGGGATCCCAAAAGCAGCTCCTGGGTAGAGTGGGAGAAAAATGTGGAACTAAACTAGACATCATAAAAAGACCAAGATTATTGCTCTGATAGAGATTGGCAAGGGCCCCTGAGACTATGGCCTGCCGACACCTTCATATCCTGGACTCACCTTCAGCCCCATGACTCAACTTTCAGTCACAGGATACACATGCCTATAAGGCGAACAATAACACCAGGGAGGTGTCCACTCCTTGGAACAACCAGCCTTGTGAGATCAAAAGGGCAGCACTTGTCCAGGGTTAAAGTTCAGAAAGCATATGGGGTAAGAAAAAAAGGAAGAACTGAAACAGGAAGAAGCAGAGGGAGGAAGTGGGAACAGTGCTGCCACACTGGGGGGAACTGTAATCAGCATCAAGAAACAGAGTGTATAAAAATTATATGGAAAACCAATTTGCACTATAAAGTTTCACCTAAATAACAGTTAAAAAGAGGTTTCAATGATCTCAGAAAGGATATACTCTGGTATTTAAGGTCTGTCAAGTCAAAGGGAACCTGATAAACAATCTTGCTTTTGTCCCCAAAGAGACAAATATAAAATAGAACTTAAACTTCTCATGGAATTCAGACTTTCTAGAGCTTCTGGGGTTGGATAAGAACTGGAAAGATTGCCCGAGGGAATCTTTAAACCTAATTAAGTGGAAACTATTCTGGAAATTGTGGCCTAATGGTAAGAAGTTGAGCTGCAATCCCAAAGACACCAACTGCTCTGCAGTAGAAGAATGGGCAATCTCCTCTCATGGATTTACTGCCCCTGAAAACCCACTGGAGGGTCAGCTATGAGTGGATTCTGACTCAACGGCACACAACAACAACAACAAAAACAACATGTTATATAGAAAAGCGATAGAATATGGGGTATAAGTAATATTTGAGAAGATGCTTTTGTTAGATGCCATTGAGTTGACTATGATTCACAGTAACACTATGAACGATAGACCTGAATCTTGCCCTATCCTACACCATCCTAATGAGCCCATTGTTATAGTCACTGTGTCAATTCATCTTGTTGAGGTTTTTCCTCTCTTTTTCTGACTATCCTTATTTCCTAGCATAATATCTTTTCCCAAGGACTAGTCCTTCCTGACAATATGTCCAAAGTATGTGGGATGAAGTTTCACCATCCTTGCCTCTAAGGAGTATCCTGATTGTACTTCCTCCAAGACAGACTTGTTTATTCTTTTGCCAGTCCATGGGATTTCCAGCGCTCTTTCTAATACCACAAAACAAAGGCATGGACTCTCCATCATCCTTATTCACTGTCCAACTTTCAGATACATAGGAAGCAACTGAAGATACTATGACTTGGATTGGGAACACCTTAGTCTTTAAACTGACATCCCTACTCTTGAGAATTTTGGAGAGGCCTTTGCCAGCAGACTGTCCTTGCTTCAGTCTTTTGATTTCTTGACTGCTGTTACCACTGGTGTTGATTATAGATGTACGCAAAATTAATTTGTTTACTTCAGTCTTTTCTTGATCTGTCTTGATATTGTCTATTGGTCCAGTGGTGAGGATTTTTGCTTTCTTGTTGTAATTCATACTGAAGACAACAGTCCTAGATTTTTCTAAAGCAAGGGCTTCAAGTACTCTTCACCTTCTGTAAGTAAAGTTGTGTTATCTGCATAACACAGGTTGTTTATAAGTTTTCCTCAAATCTTGAGGCCTGTATAATCAATTATTTATTCATTGCAGATACCTTTTAAAAAAAAAACATTAACAGTGACATACAGATGGGCTTCACTTGATAGACTACACAAGAATAAGATTAACTATATCTACAACCTATATTAATCGATCTGATTCCTATGCATACCATCAGGTGAAATCCAAGTATATAACCTGCATTTATGTCTCTCAAAAAACGTATTTGCTACACTCAGGTTTCAGCCTGGAACTTATCCGTCTTTGGTCCTTTACCAAGGATTTTTCCAGTGCTGAAGCTTGACGGCACAAAAATGTATTTGCTATGAATAAGTCATTGATTGTGCAAAATTCAATCATTCTTTCTCCAGTTCCATTACTGTCACCGAATCCATGTTTTCCAACTACTGAATCTTCTTCTCTGTTCCCAACTTTCGCATTCCAGTCACCCATTATTATCAATGCATCTTGATTGCATGTTTGATTGATCTCCGATTATAAAAATTGGTAAAAATCTTCTATCTCCTCTTCCTTGGCTCTGGTTGTTGGTGCATATATCTGAATAATAGTGGTATTCACTGGACTTCCTTGTATGCGTATGGATATTATCCTGTCACTCACAATATTGTACTTCAAGATGGATCTAGCAATGACTTTTTTAACTATGAAAGCAGCTCCATTTTTCCTCACCTTTTCATCTCCAGAGTAATATATGATCATTCAACTCAAAATG
>NW_006399778.1:6512725-6514562 GCF_000299155.1 Elephantulus edwardii | reverse complement strand
GAAACTATAGAAGACTTTAAGTGTTTGCTACAGAAGGTAAAGGACTGTAGTCTTCAATATGGATTGAAGCTTAACATCAAGAAGACAAAGATTCTCACCACTGGGCCAATTGGCATCACCAGGATACATGGAGAAGAGATAGAAGCTGTTAACAATTACAGCTTGCTTAGCTCCACAATCAACACTTGTGGCACCAGCAGTCAGGAAATCAAAAGACGAATTGCATTGGGTAAATCCGCTGTCATGGACCTCTCTAGAGTGCTGAAAATCAACAATGTTAGCTTAGAGACTAAGGTGAACCTGATATCTGATATAGGCCATGGTCTTCTGAATTACTTGTTATGCTTCAGTGAGTTAATGACTAATGATGACAGACGAAGGATCGATGCCTTTGAATTGTGGTGCTAGAGAAGTGTATTGAACATGTTGCCAAGAAAAGAAATAGGTCTTTCTTGGAGAGAGTGAAACCACGTTTTTCCTTAAAGGCTAGGATTCTGAAACTCCATCTCACATACTTTGGGCACGTGGCCAGCAGACTGGTCCTTGGAGAAGGACATCATGCTCGGAAGGGTTGAGGGACATACCAGGATAGGAAGACCCCAGATGAGATGGATTAATACAGTAACAGGGGCAATGGGAGAAGGGTTCAGAGCTGCTGTACATAGGATTGCTATGGGTCACATGCAATTCGACAGCACAGAACAACAACATCATCTGTGTAAAGAGTGGATGGAGAAGCTCAGTATCAGCAGTTGAAACAAGGCCAGGGGCTGACTGTCTAAACCATCAATTACTCATATGCAACTTCAAATTCAAGCTGAAGAAAATATAAAGAAGTCCACAAGAACCAAAACATAATCCTGTGACTACCTCATCTAAATTTAAAAACCATCTCAAGGAACGATTTGATCCACTGAACACTAATAACTGAAGACCAGATGAATTGTGGGATGACATCAAGGATATTATCATCGGTGAAGAAAGCAAAGGGTTATTACAAAGACAGCGGAAAAAGAAAAAACTTTGAAACTTGCAATAGAAAGTAGATAAGCCAAAACAAAAGGAAGAAATGCTAACGTAAGAGAGATGAACAGAATATTTCAAAAAGGAAGCTCAAGAAGGCAAAGCAAATGTTATGAAGAAATGTGCAAAGAGCTGGAGTTAGAAAGTCCAAAGGGAAGGACATCGTTGACATTTCTCAAGCTGAAAGAACTGAATTTTGAAAAGATGTTGTTGTTTGGTGCCGTTGAGTATGACTCATAGTGACCCTATGAACAAAAGATCTGGACCCAGTCCTGTCCTGCGCCATCTTCATACTTCCTGACACACCAGAGCCCATTGCAGCAATTACCGTGTCAATCCACCTGGTTGAGGGTCTTCCTTTTTGCCTCTCCACCCTTTCCAACATCATGTCCCTCTCCAAGGAATACCAATTGTTAAATGATGTGTTATTGATCCTCCTCATTTCAACTGAGTTCCTATCTGGGCTCTACCACTACACTACTCTAACTATCCTCTTTGTTTAGTGTTCATAGGGGTTTCAAAAGCCTTTTATTTAGGAAGTAGATGGCCCATCTTGATAGTGCCTGATATTTTTCTATAACTGATGAGAAGTATCAAATCTCAGCTATATAAACATAAGGAAAAAAATACACTAAGAGATATTGTAGTTAAACCACTTAAAAAAAAAAAGACAAAGATCTACAAGTAGATAAAGCAAAACAAGCAACTGCTGTCAGAGAAGCAACAATAAGACTGATAGCTAATCTCAGAAACATGCCTTTGAAGTTCAACACTCAAAGTACCATTGAGTGGAAACGGACTCATGGTCAACCCT
>NW_006399778.1:6463418-6512030 GCF_000299155.1 Elephantulus edwardii | reverse complement strand
TTTGGAGAGGTCTCTGACAGTAGACTTTCCCAATACAATTTGTCTTTTAATTTCTTGGCTGTTGGTACCAAGAGTGTTGATTGTGGAGCCAAGCAAACTAAAGCTGTTAACAATCTCAATCTCTTCAGGTGTGTATAACAAAGTAAAAGAGTGGCAATACAAACTAGCACAATTATGTTTACGGCAATATCATTTACAACAGAACAGAAAAGAGTTAGAAACAACATAAGTGTCCACTGATAAATGAATGGGTAAAGAAACTGTGATACATCTGAGTAGGAACCAGCCCATAACTGTCACTCCTACAGTGTAGTATTAGCTTAAAGTTATCTTTTTTTAGTTATTACCTTAGCCCCTTCTGGTATCCAGCTATCTTAACTGCAAACACAGTCTTACAAAATAGCTGTGAGATTAGGATAAGAGAGTCAGTGCTTCCCACACTGGGGAGCAGTACTTGAGAGAAACTGGAGCAAGACCCTAGTGGTGAGACTCTGGTGATGGTGAATGCAGGTTACCGGTAACATTTTCATTCTTAAATTGGCTGGTGCAAACGGTTGAAGTGATTGGCTGCTGAGAGGTGGTCATTTATTTGAGTCCATCAGTAGTACCTCAGAAGCAAGCTGTACTATCTACTTGTGAAAAGTCAGCCATTGAAAAACTTGTGGAGCGTTGCCTTATTCTGACACACATAGGGCCTCTATGGGTCAAAAGGGACTCAAAAGCAACTGGCTTTATTAACTAACTAGGCAGTCGGATCACAGACTAAAAAAAAACTAAGGAGAAGGAAAAAATATCTCAAAGGTTATCAGGGTGGACTTTTAACTCCTTAAATAAATTTATTCAAGTCCTACCATTTATTAGTTATGTGACTTAAAGAACAATATTTATACTCTTAGTGCATCAATTTCTTCATCTCTAAAGTGGTGGTACAAACCCTTCTTCAGAGGCTATTGTGGGGATCAAACACTTAACTGTATTGATCCAGTGCCAGACACACAGCAGACACAGTGAGTGCTAGGTGCTTTTCTTTAGAGGTCTCTCTTGCAGCCTGTCCTCTCCCAAGCCAGGCTGCATCACTCACATCTGGATCCCACAGATGGCAGCATCCTGGGAGCTAGAGGAAGGACACCTGTCCAGACAGGATCGTTCCACCCTTGTGGTTTCACAGTTAGTATGCTTGGTTGAGTCACAGAGTCTCTCATATCTACACTGGGGTTAATACTGGGCCTGTCTGGTGATATTGGGAGGGAAAAAGGAACCTTTTTGTTGTTGTTGTTGTTAGGGTCTTAGCCCTTGACCTGGAACAGGGAGCGGGGGTGTCCTGATACACAGCTATTCCCTCCTCTATCTGCTTCTCCTCCCTATCAATTCCAGATTGATCCTCTTGAGTATCTGCCTTTACCATTTTCCTTTCCCATCAAAGGACTTAAAATGAATCTCATCTGCATGCAAGGACTGTAAGTCTGCTTCTTTCTCCAAGCTTCTCTAGATTAATAGTGGTACCTGGGCTACAGGCTGAGAAGATCCCAAGGCTTTGTCGCTTGGTATTACTTAAGCTGAAGGAACTGAAGAACAAATTCAAACTTCAAGTCGCAATATTTAAGGATGCTTTGGGAAGAATATTAAATGATCCAGGAAACATTAAAAGAAGAGGGAAGGAGTATACAGAGTCACTGTGCCAAAAGGAATTGGCTGACACAGAAGAATTTAATGAAAAAATGTATGAGCAAGAGCCTGTGGTGTTTGATGAAGGAAGAACTTCAAGCTGTTCAGAAGGAATCAGCATCAAGTTTGGTATCTGGTATGTTTTTCTCTCAGTCCAGATCCCTCTTTAGCGAGTGCCATACTTTACGCAAATAACATACAGATTAAAAACTTTAAATCTGTGCAAAAAAAAAGAAGGAATCAGCAAAAAACAAGGCACCAAGAATTGATGGCATACCAATTGATAAATTTCAACAAACAGATGCTGCCCTGGATGTGCTCACCAAGTTGTGCCAAGGAATCTGGAGGACAACTACCCGGAAAACTGAATGGAAGAGATTTATATTTGTTCCCATGCCAAAGAAAGGTGATCTGACAGAGTGAGGAAATTATCCAACAGTATCACTGGTATCCCATGCAAGCAAGATTCTGCTGAAGATTATCCAAAAACAATTGAAACAGCACATCAACAGAGAACTGCCAGATCCGCAGGCTGGGTTTAGAAGGGGTCCTGGTACTAGGGATATTGTAGCTAATGTCAGATGGATATTGGCTGAAAGCAGAGGGCACCAGAGGAATGTCTATCTGTGTTTCATTGATGATGCAAAGGCATTTGACTCTGTGGATCACAATAAGCTGTGCCTTACTCTATAGGAATCCCAGAACACTTGATTGTGCTTATGTGAAACCTATAGTTGGACCAGCAGGGGGTCATCAAAACAAAGCAAGGAAACACTGCATGCTTCAAAATTGGAAAGGGTGTATGCCAGGGATGTGTCCTATCTCCATACCTTTTCAATCTATAGGCAGAACAGATCATCTAGGAGGCTGGACTCTATGAGGAGGAATCATCAGGATTGGAGGAAAACTCATCAATAACCTGTGACACAACCTTGATTGCTGAAACGGAGTAGAACCTGAAGCATTTGCTACAGAAGGTCAAGGACTGCAGCTTTTAATATGGATTGAAGCTCAACAACAAGAAAACAAAGATTCTCACCACTGGGCCAATTGGCAGCATCATGATAGATGGTAAAGAGATTGAGACTGTCAAGAGCTCTAGTTTGTTGGCTCCATTATCAACACTCTTGGTACCAGCAGTCAGGAAATCAAAAGACAAATTGCATTGGGAAAGTCTGCTGACAGGGACATCTCCAGAGTATTGAAGAGCAACGATGTCAGTCTGGAGACTACTATATGCCTGGTCCAGGTGATGGTCTTCACAATTACATGCTATGCATCGGAGAACTGGATAATGACTGGGGATGATAGAAGGAGAATTGATGCCTTTGAGCTGTGGTGCTGGAGAAGAATATTTAAAAATACCATAAACTTCTGGGAGAACAAACAGGTTTGTCCAGGCTACGGTGAAACCAGGCTGCAACCTTGGAGGCAAGGATTCTGAAGCTCTGGTATATTCTGGACATGTTGCAAGGAGGGACCAGTCCTTGGATAAGGACATCAAGCTTGGGAAGGTGGAGGGACAGCGCAAGAGAGGAAGACCCTGGATGAGATGGATTGATTCAGTGACTCAGGTAATGAGTATAGGTGTGTTAGAGACAATAAAGTTGGCTAAGGATAGAACAAGGTTCAGAGCTGTTGTACACAGGGTTGCTATGAGTTACAGGTGACTCAGTGGCACATAACAACAACATCCAAGCTTAGTGGGAAAAAGTTCCATGATCATAGAGTACTACTTGCCACAGTTTTGCCCCCTTTGGGGCAAGCAGGAGAAGGAGGATATGGAATCACGTGTCCCTGCAGGGAACTGTACAACTCCTTTGTTCCTGGCTTACAGAAAATTATTCTGTTAGTCTAAAGCTTAGTAGATTTAATCCACCCAGAAGCTTTAAGGAAAGTTTCTGAAAAAACAAAACACAACACTAACAAAAACAAAAGAAAAAACAAACCCAAATTCATTGCCATTGGCAAAGAAATTTTGTGAAGCCAGACAACTTTGCACCACACAAGGTCACCACAAGTTGGAGTCGACTTGATGGCAACAGGTTTGCCCTTAGGTTTTAATATGTAGGGATAACTCTAAGCACCGTATCCAGACGCACCTAAGTTCCATCACCTGGCTGGGAACACCACGTGACTAAGGGCGGCGTTGCACAGCTGATAACTATAATTGCTGTAAAAAAATGATACACCTGTAAAAAGTTAAACTGGCAAAAGTTGTGTGATATATTTACAAGGACCAAGAAAAATGACAAAAAGGAGCTGCTGCATTTGTTTCTATACACCAAACACTTCCTGGGATCTGGTTCTTTGGTTTGAAGGTCATGGTTCCTGGGCCAAGGTTTCATGAGATAGCCCAGGTAACTTGCCTAATAGTATGTGTAGTGTTTCTGTTCTACCTCCTAATTTAATACATGGCAGATACACAGGATATAAACAGACACTTCACCAAAGAAGACATTAAGATGGCAAACAAACACATGAAGAAATGTTCAAAATCCCTAGCCCTAAGAGAGATGCAGATCAAAACAACTATGAGATATCATCTTACCCTGGTAAAAATAGCAAAATTTAACAGAACAGCAAGCAACAAATGCTGGCGAGGTTGTGGAGAAACTGGAACCCTTATTCACTGTTGGTGGGAGTGTAAAATGGTGCAACCACTCTGGAAGGCAGCATGGAGCTTTCTCAAAAAGTTGCAAATAGAGATACCATTTGACCCAGCAATTCCACTACTGGGAATATACCCCAAAGAGACCATAACTGACATCCAAGCAGATATATGCACACCCATGTTTATCGTGGCTTTGTTTATAATAGCAAGGAGTTGGAAACAACCTAAGTGCCCATCAACAAACGAATGAATAGAGAAGCTGTGGTATATTCACACAATGAAATACTATGCTGCATTGAAAAACAAGGAACTCATGCAATATTATTCAAAATGGGTGACTCTGAAGGACATTATGCTGAGTGAAGTATCCCAGTCACAAAAGGACAAATACTGCATGGTGCCACTGTTGTAAACCAGGACTGACCTTGGGGTTGGGGAGAGACTGAGAAAGGTGGGTTCAATAATGTATACAGCACTGAAACTGATGAAGGAGAAAACTGTTTAAAAGGGATATATGATTAGGTATTATTGTCATGACAGGAGCCCAGAATGAAGGCTGCATAATGGAATGGACTTGGGGTAAGGGATTGTATAAGAATTTTTCTTTTAGTTTTCAAAGAGCAGAGCAAACTTGGGGGAGGTTGGGCAGGGAGAAAAGTGCTACAATGAATGAATGAAAATCCAAAGTCTATAAACTTTCATTAAAATGAATTTTTAAAAATTTAAAAAAAGAAAGACAAAAATAAAAATTCCAAGTGGCTATTCAAGTCAGGAAATCAAAAAGTGTATCGCGATGGGAAAGTCTGCTGTTAGGGACCTCTCTAAAGTACTCAAGAGCAACGGTGTCTCTCTGGAGACTAAGGTGCGCCTCATACAGGCCATGGTCTTTGCAATCACTTGTTATGCATCAGAGAGTTGGACAATGACTAGGGAGGATAGAAGGAGAGTTGATACCTTTGAGCTGTGGTGCTGGAGAAGAGTATTGAATGTACCATGGACTGCCAGGAAAACAAACAGATTCATCTTGGAGAGGATTAAACCAAGCTGCTCCTTGGAGGCAAGGATTCTGGGGCTTCGTCTGACATACTTTGGACATGTTGCCAGGAGGGATGGGTCCTTGGAGAGGGACATCATGCTTGGGAGGGTGGAGGGATAGCGCAGGAGGGGAAGACCCTCTATGAGATGGATTGATTCGGTGACTGGGGTAATCGGGATGGGTGTGTCAGAGGCAGTGTGGTTGGTGCAGGATAGAGCAGGGTTTAGGGCTGTTGTGCATAGGGTCGCTCTGAGTCGCAAACGACTCGATGGCACATAACAACAACAACAACAACAACAACAACATTCAAGGCACAAAAATTCAAGGTCTTTATTTGCTGGGAACAAAGGAAGAAGGAGAGATAGGAGGAGGAGAAGGGTATTCCTTTGACATGAGACCAGAACTGGATGGTGCTCAGCTACAATTACTGAATATTTTGACCCAAGGTTCCAGAGAAGAATTTTGATCAAAACAGAGAACATTCAGAACAGAATTTCATATTCTCATTTACTGCAGACATGGAACCATTGAGACTATATGAATTACTGAAAGCACTGCCCTTTAAAACCTGTGAGCCTTAAACCAAAACCATTCCCTAAAGCCTTTTTAAAACCAAATTGTTTCATTTGACCAGTAAAAAGGTCTGCCTTGAGCTTTATGCTCTTTTAAGAATCATCTAAATGGATTAAATTGACAACAGTAACTTTAAAGATTAGATGGGAACTTTGTTAGGTTGTTGTTAAGTGCCATTGAGTTAATTATGACTCATTGCAAAAAAAAACCCAAAAAACAAATTATGACTCATCACAAGCGTATGAACGTGTTGGAATGCTGACCTATCCTGCGCCATGGTCGTGATCTCTGTTCCTCAGTCTGCTGTTGCAGTCACGGTGTCAATCCATCTTGAGAGTTTTCCTCTTTCACTGACCTGCTACCTTTCCCAGAGTGATAACCTTAGGAGGCAGTAAGTGCATGTTAATAGGGGAGGAACGACTCAAAGAGAGTTATGGTTGTTGTTGTTGTTAGGTGCCATTGAGTCGACCAGGACTCACAGTGAACTTATGAACAGCAGACCTGAACCCTTTCCTGTCCTGGGTCATTCTTACCACCCCTGCTATACTCGAGTCCACTGCCCCAGCAACTCTGTCAGTCCATATCGTAGAGGGTCATCCTCTCTTTTACTGACCCGTCACCTTTCCAAGCATGATGTCTTTCTCCAAGGACTGGCCTCTTGTAGCCACATGCCCAAAGTACGTGAGACAGAGTTTCACCATCCTTCAAGGGGCACGGTAAGAATGGTTATACCACTTAAAGAATGTAATCCATGTCACTCACTAAATGGTCCATGTGAAAACTGTTGAGCTAATGACTATTTTGCTGTGCATATCTCAACAACAAAACATTTTTTTTATTTTTCAAATCCCATCAGTTGGCTCTCAGCCCTACCCCAATGTTGCTCTGAGATTCACTTCCTCCCTGGCAGGCCTATCACCTTGCACTGCTGTCTTAATACCATTCCTACTTCCAGACCTTTACCTGAACCTAGCATGCCCCTCTTACGTACCTGCAACATGCCACCTATCCCAGAAGCACACGGAACCAGTGAACGGTGCCCACAATGAGCGTCACCATCTTAGAGAAGCCAGACTGCCCCGCCCCAGATTCCCATCCCACCTGCCCAGCACTCCCTCTACCTTTGATAGGCCACCAAATAAGTCACATTCTGGGGGTTGCCAGGTCCTGGGAGCCACATCAGGTACACGTCAAAGTTCTGGGAGAACAGCGTCACGTTCTGTGGAGGGGCCAGGCGGGATCTCCCTGTGAGGCAGAAAGAGGATATGAAACTGCGCCCTCCGGAAGGGGCCACTCAGCTGACCAATGGCATGGTGGGCAGTGAGGTGCTCACCCAGGGAAGAGCCATGAGTGTCCAGGGTGGCTGAATGGGAGGGGACATTGCGTGGAGAGAGGACCCAGAAGTGAGAATTCCAGGCACAGTCCTACCATGAACTTCCTGTGCAGGTTTCAGCAGTCCCTTCTCCTCCTGTCTGTACCAGGAGGGATCTACAGGGTTTTAGGGTTCTAGTGGGACACCACAGAACATGGTTCATCTGATAGACTAGCCTCCCTGCTGGCCTGCAGCAAGGACAGCTCTGAGGGACTCACGGAGAAGGGGGTTCTGTCACGTTCTCAGTCTTGTCCCCAGAACCTACAGAAGTGCCTGGTACAAAATAGGTGCCCAGTGGATAGTTCTTGGGTGAGTACATGGATATTGTGATAACTCAGATTATGCTAAAGATGAAAGTGTTTAACACTCTCCAATTGCTTCCATCTCACTCAAGGGGGAAAAAAAATCCTCAAGGTGATACTCACCCCTTTCTTCCTCCTCTCCAAGCATTCTGGCCTCTTTGTTGTTTTCAGAGCAGCCAGACATACTCCCACCTCAGTGCCTTTGCACATGCTGTTTGCTAAACATGCTGTTTGCTGTGTGCTGGATGTCTACTGGGTTCACACATTTGCTTGTGTCATATCTTTACTACTTGAATGACACTAACTCAATGATACTTTCCCTTACCTTACACTAACTCACACTCTCTTCCTTTGCACCTCTCATTGCCAACCTTTATCTTCTGAGATGTGTGTCTGATTGCACCTCTACACAGTCTTATGCTTTGCCCTCAGAATAAAGTCCATGCTCCAAATCAAGGCCCAGTCATTTCACTGACTACTATCCTGCAGGCCCTAGGCTGCAGCCAATCTTCTGCAAGGCTGTTTTGAACCCAGTTGTCTTGGTTCCCTGTCTGGCACTCACTGTCTACTTCTTGAACATGTTTCAGTCATGGCTGATGAAGCAAAATCAAAACAGACTCAAACTCTGAAAAATTTGGGTGAAGCAGAATGATAGCTGCAATGGGAAAAACTGTGGTCAGAGCCCTGGAGTGGGAGACTTAGAAGAGACAGAGTGAGCCCTTGCAAGAACCTGGTGTGGGAGAATGGATTTTTGTCCGGACTGTAGAGAGGAACACACATTCAGAACAGCGAGGTCAGCTGCCATCTTTGAGCAGGGCACCCTTGTTTCAGATAGTACTAGTCAAGAGATTCTCTTCTATGCAGTGTGCATGCGGCCTTTGTTTTCTAAGAGGGAGACTGAGTTTCTAGCAGGGTGTCAATCTGTAAGTTTTCCTGTTCCAGTTACCATTCCAGTTTTTCCACATTTTTACAAATTTGAGTCTGTTTTGGTTTCATTTTGCTGGTCCTAACTGAATCAGGAAGAATTGGTTCAAAGCACAGGCTTTAACTTTTATAGTTAACTTTCTAAACTTTTGATTCAAATGTAACAACTCCAGGGAATCAATCTCCTTTAACACTTCTTCACACTAGATCAACAGTGGCAAATATGTACTGTGTCCTAACTATCAGGCATTTCTCTTATTTATTTGTGTTTGCTTATTCAGCCTTCCCACAGCTCTAGGATCCAGTGCTGCCGAGTTGAAGGTGATTCACACTGACCCTCCATTGGACTTCCAACACTGTGAATCTTTACGGAGGAGATTGTCTATTTTCTCCCATGAAGCAGCTGGTGGATTTGAACCCTTTCAATTAGCAGCTTGGCGTGTTATGTATTATGCAGCCAGAGTTCCTTAGACCGCTAGGTAGTAGTTATTAGTTAACTAGATGTTATAGGGAGCTAACCAAGGCCCTCTCAACTAGTAAATCATAGAAGTAAATTCAGGCATATCCAGTTCCACAGTGTGAGCTCACTTCCTCTTCTAACGTTTCAGGAGGATTGTTCTGTTTTATTCTTCCAATAAATATCTACTGCTTATGGTTCTATTGAGCTTGAGTGGTGTAGTCCCTAGGGAGCTGTACTGATAAACCAAAGATGGTACCTCTCCAGTGGTGGTTTGAATTCATCAGTGACAGCGAGGGAGAAATACAGTCTCCTCTCATTCAATTCATAGCCTCTGAAAACCTGCTGGAGGGTCAGCTATGAGTCGATTCTGACTTGACACCAATGCATTTAGTTGGTCACTATGTAAGGACCTGTGTTGGCAATGGGTTCTCAAAGAGGAATATAGCTGATTCTTGGCTTTCAGGAGCCCATGACCCTGTGGAGAGTCCAGTGCTAATGTGTGAAGTGTCATATGGCCTATGATGAAATACAGGTAGCGCAATGATGTTAGAGAGGGATGGGACAGTTCTACTGAGGCCTCAGCTCAGCTCCCCAGCTTGGGCTGCTATCCCTTGATCTTGTGGACAGAGGGCCCTGCTCCAACCACTTCTTGAGCCTCCAGAAGGATCTAGATCACCTGTCTGGTGCTGTCACTGCAACCTAGCTTCTGAGCAGATGACCAGCAGGAGACCAAAGACTGCTGGCCTGCCATTTGTAGGGCAGTGTAACCCAAGATTTGTGATTAGTCACAAAGGAAAAAGAGTAGTTAAAATTGCTACCCTCCTGGGTGCCAAGCACTGGCTAGGCATGTCATACACAAAATCTCAGTCAATCCTCAGGACAGGCCAGCCTCTGAAGGTGATGTATATCCATTTCACAGATGGAGGCTCAGAGACAGATATTAATTAACTGTCAGAGATTACATATGCAGTCTGTGTGGGAGCCAGGATTTGAATTTGGACCTGGCTGCATTTGGAACTTAACTATGACACTACAATCTCTGTTATATCCATTAAAATCCCTCAAGGCCCAACACAGCCAGGTCTAGATAGGAAAACTATTGAATATGACCATGAAACAGGGACTCAAAGGATATTCCTTCCTTCTCAATTTTGAGACTAAGCATCATAAGGTTGGTAGTATTTTGCACCCTCCAGGCCACCTCATTTCCCCCAACAAGTCCACTGTCCTCCATGAGGTTAGGAATGCATGAGGGTTTGGGCATCACCTGCTGACACAGGATGGTCAGCTGCCTGCCCTTGCCTTAATCTTTCCTGTACTGTGTGTCTTACCTCCCCTTTCTGTTCTAGGCATCTCCTTGTTGCCTCCCTCAACTGCTCTGAGACTTAATTTCTCCATCTGAAAAGTAGGGGAGGGAACAGTTTTTATCTCTTAGGGCTTAAATATATTCCACAGAGGGTTGTACCGCTGACCTAAGGCTCTGATTCGGCAGATTCAAATCTATGAGGGGCTGCTCTGAAGAAAGATGGGCAATCTTCTCTCAGGTTATTTACAGCACCGGACCTGTTGAAGATCAGCTATGAGTTTATTTATCGCCATGGAAACCTGATGAAGGGTCAGCTGTGAGTCAATTTATAGCCTTGGAAACTGCACAGCAATGAATTTTGAGTGAAAGTTTAAGTATGGCAGAAGGATGGGCAGTCTCCACCCATGTCATTTATTGTCTCTGAAAACCCACTGGAAGATCAGCTAAATACTATCGTTTATCATTATTATTAGATTGTGCACCAGGGCCCTTCCAGTTCTTCAATTGTCTAAAACCACAAAAAGGAGTCCTGGTAGCACAGCTGTGAGTAACTGCTAACTCATAGGTTGGTGCTGCTCATTGGGAGAAAAATGTTGCAGTGTGCTTCTGTAAAGATTACAACCTTGGGAGCCCTGAGGGACAGCTGTGCTTTTTCTACAGGGTTGCTATGAGTTGGAATGGCTCCCCAGCAATGGATTATTAAGCAGATATCTTGGGACAATTTTGGGAGCAATCATTGTAAGTTTAGGAGTATTTAATACCCTGAAGGACACCTATTTTCTAGTGGTAGCCGCACTCAAGAGGGAGGGTAAGAGGATGGCAGCTTGCTAGGGACACAGGAATGCCTGAGCAAGCCAGAGCTTCATCCTTGACCTGACCCGAGGCCTGGGAGCAGCTTTGGCCAGTCCCAGACTGAGGAAGCATCGGAGACGACTGGCCTAGGTATTATGCAGAGGGGTAGCCTAAAGGGTGATGAATGCTGCCAACGCAAAGGCACAAAGTTCGAACCCACCAGTAACTCCGCTGGGGAAAGGAAAGATGGGTAATCTCCTCCCTTTGCCATTTATGGTCTCTAAAACCCAGCTAGAGCGTCAGCTATGACTTGGTTCTGACTTGACAGCACATAGCAACAAGGCTTTAAAATAGGAGCCCTGGTGGCACAATGATTAAAGCAGTTTGGCTTTAAGGTTGGCAATTCATATCTATGAGTCACTCTGGGCGGGGGTGGGGGGACTCCTTTCTTAATAATTACCGCCTGTAAGCCCTACTCTGTTCTACAAGTTTAGGGCTTTAAAAGAAACCTTTAAAAACACTTTATAAATGAAGGAATTGGTTTTTAAACGTCTATTTCTCTTCTATTTTTTAAATTTAAATAAAATTTTTCTTTTATACTGGTTTACTTAGAAAGTTCGTATACATTGTTTTTCACTTCGGATCCTTCCCATTTCCTTTTACCTACCCCTGGCTCTTACCCATCAAATTGTAAGAGGAAGCTGGATTCGGTTCCTCCAGGAAGGACTTTAAAACTCGGGTCCCCTGCGTCTGCGCCCCCGCCCCGCCCTCGGGCCTCCCCGGGACCCCCACTTGCGCCACCGGGTCCCCCAGTCGCCCCGCTGTCCCCACCGCGCCTTTACCTTGTCCTGGGGCGGACTGCAGCAGGCACAGGAGCAGGGAGGCCCACTGTCCAGTCCCGGCCATGTCGCTCCTTCCGCGGCCCGCAGCCGGGCACCAGTCGCCTCCTCCCGCCTCCTTTCTCAGGTAACACGACCCGCAGCCAATGGCTCGGGCTGGACTCCGAGGGGACACCCCCTGGGGCCGCCCCGTGGCTGCCGAGAGAGGGTTAGGCACTGCTCCAGACACCTAGGAAACTACTTGTTTATCTCTTTGTGTGTGCACCGAGGCAGGAGAGAGCCGAACAGCTTACGTTTGAATAACCCAGAGTTAGATTCCACTACTTGTTCAGCTGTTTCTCACTCACAGCTGCTCTCTGTTGGTTTTGGATGTTGTAAATATTAATAGATGGAAACTGCTGCGCTTTCGCTGAGGAGCTCTGGTGGACTAGAACTGCCTACCTTTAGGTTAGCAGCCCAGAGTACTACTATATCCAGGGGTAGGTGTTTCAGTATGAGACATATTGTTAGGTGCCCCTGGATTGATTTCCACTCAGAGCAAGGCCATGTGACAAAGTAGAAGCGCACTGTAGCCATTGCTTGGTGCCTTTGTTTCTTCCAATTCCTTTTGATGCTTTTTGTGTCTTTTAGTATTTTACCCACAGAATCCTTCAACATTACAAGAGAATTTAATTTCTTAAGTTTGAGAAATTCTAAGAGTGTTCTTCCCCCTTACTTTTTTTGATTCCAAGCTTTTGAACATTTTGTCTTAGTGAATGGCCCATCAAAACCCTCTGTTCAACTATTTTTTGTTATGTTGTGGATTTTTGTTTAAATGATATTTTTATTTTGTACTGCTTTACTTACAAATAGTTATACAAACAGTATAAATTGTTTTTACACCGGGTCTTTTCCATTCCTTTACTCATCCCTTCCTCCACCAATCAAATTGTGCGACACTATGATTAACCAACTCCAACCTAATCCCCACCCCCATACTCAGCCCTCTGCTCCCCCCATCTTCAGATCCTCATACTCTTTCTACAATAATGATCTTATACAATATTTGTCCATATGGGACTGAGTTAGTTCAGTTGGCATAATGCTCTCCAAGTCCCTCCCAAGTTAGGTAATAATTTACAAAATCATTGCTCCTGCCTGCTGCATAGTATTCCATAGTGTGAATATACCATAATTTCTCAGTCCATTCGATTGTGGTTGAACATTTGGGCTGTTTCCATTTTCTTGTGATGGTGAATAACGCTGCTATGAACATTGGTATACAAGTCTCCGTTTGCACCTCAGTTCTCATTTTCTCAGGGTATATTCCAAGCACTGGAGTAGCTAGGTCATATAGAATTTCTATGTTGAATTTTTTTTAGAGGAAATGCCAAACTGCCTTCTAGAGTGATTGTACCACCAACAATGTATAAAGGTTCCTAACTCTACATTCTTTCCAACATTTATTATTTGCTGTCCTGTTAAGCTTTGCCACTGCTACTGGAGTGAGACGGTATCTCATTGTGGTTTTCATTTGCACCTCTCTTATTGCTGATGATTTTGAGCAATTCTTCATGTGTTTGTTGCCCATCCAAATATCTTACTCTGTAAAAAGTCTTTCCATGTCTTTCAGCCATTTTGTCATTATGTTATCAGTCTTTTTCTTGTGGAGGCCCTGCAGGATTCTGTAAACTTTTGATATGAGACCCTTGTCGAAATAGGACTGCCAAATATTTTTTTCCCAGTCAGTAGGTTTTCTTTTCACTCTGTCAGAAAAAGTTGTTGGGGTTTTTTTTTTTTAATTTTTCATAATTGAATTTATTTGCATAATAGTTTTCATCAAAATTCATTCTGAAACCTCTCAGTGTCAGCACAAATGTTGAAAAATATCAGGATCTATTTTGGGGCTCATTTTCTTTTCAAAGAGTGACTGTTTCATATTTATTTGTAGTCCATGTGTCTTCTACACTGCCTTGTACACAGCTGTTGTTGGTTTTTTTTTTGTTTGGTTTAAAAAATTTTTTTAAATTTATTATTATTATTAATGTCAATGAACATCTACAGAGATTTTGGAATTCCATTCATTCATTGTTGCACTTTTCTCCCCCCCCACCCACCCCCACCCCCACCCCCAGTTCGCTCCTCTCCTTAACAGAAAAAGTTTTTTATATGCACAGGAACTTAATCTTTAAAAGATCCCATTCTTCATTTTTATCTTCCAGGTTGTGCATTTCTTGAAGTATTTGGCAGTCTGTTTGTACCATAGACTAGGTAGTCAGAGCTTGATCCCAGTTTGTCGCTGATGACCTTTATGATTTTGGGCTTTATTCCCAGGTCTCTGATCCACCTTGAGTTGGTTTTTATGTATGATGTAAGATGTAGATCCTGTTTCAGCTTTCTGCAGGTAGCAGTCCAGTTTTGCCAGCACCATTTGTTGAAGAGGTTGTCATTTTCTGGTTTGATAGATTTTATTTATTTGTTGAACATCAGTTGACCATAGATAGCTGGGTCCATTTCTGGGTTCTCAATTCTGTTCCTTTGGTCTATGTGCCTGTCATTGTACCAGTACCATGCTGATTTGGTTACTACCATGGTGTAATAGGTTTTGAGGTCAGGAAGTGTTATGCCTCCAACTTCATTTTTGTTTTTCAGAAATGCTTTGCTTATTTAGGGTCTCTTTCCTCTGCAAACAAACTTGACAATTTCCCTTTTGATATTCTTGAAAATAGAATTTGGTATCTGTATTGAGATTGCATTGAACATGTAGATTGCTTTTGGTAGGATTGTCATTTTCACAAAACTGAGTCTTCCTATCCATGAATAGGGCACATTTTCCCATTTATGTAGGTCTTTTATTGTACTTGCAGAAATGTTCCATAGTTTCTTTTTCGTATTTTCATATTTTTTCATAGGTTCTTTGTGTCTCTAGTTAGGTTCACTTACTTCCCAAGTATCTCAACTTGTGGTTTTGGAAACGAGTGGCATCCATTTCCTAAACAACATGCCTCCGGAAACTATGAACTTTGATAAATTAGAGGGCCTTCAAGCCTTTTGTTTATAGGGTCCCTATGACTCGAAGACAGTCAACAACAACAACAACAACAACAACATTGGAAATGATATTGCTTTCTTGGATTCCTTCTCTGAGTTCTCTTTGTTACTGTAGTGGAATCCCACTGATTTTTGGGTATTGATCTTGTATCCGGCCACTCTATTAAATTGATCTACTAGCTCTAACAAGTTTTTTTGTTGTTGATTCCTTGGGGTTTTCTGTGTACACTATCATATTATCTGCATCTGTTGTTGTTTACCATCAAGTTGGAACCAACTCATAGCAGACGCTCTGGTAGGTTTCAGAGGCAGTCAATTCCATGAGAGGAGAGATTGCCCATCTTTCTCCCGTGGAGCAGCTGTTGGCCTCAAACTGCATGCCTTCAGGATTGCAGCACAGCTTCTTGCCACTAGGCCACCAGAGCGACAGTTAAATCATCTCTTTGCAGATCTAGATGCCTTTTATTTCCTTTTATTGTATTTTTTCAGCTATTTTACTTCATGATTTCATCGATACATTTTAGCTACTTTATCCTTCAAGAGTAAATTTATCAATTTCTTCTGGCATCCATTTTAGTCTCTTGTTATCTTTTTAGTAACTCTTTGCTTTCTTTTTTTTAAAAAAAGTTGTGAATTAAGTATTAGTTTGCAAAGCAAACTAATTTTTCATTCAACCATTCACACATAATTTGTTCTAAAAGAATACTTTTAATGACCACAACATAATGGCATTTCCCCCCAACTTCCACTCTGTAATTCTGAATTCTATGAATCTCTCCATACCTCTGTACCTTTCCTTTCTTTTATGATATTGTGCTAATCATTCCTCCACCCATCTTCTTGTTGTTGTTGTTGTTGTTGTTAGATGCCGTCGAGTCAAACACAACTCATGAACAAAAAATCTGATCCCTGTCCTATCCTATGCCATCGACACACTTAAGCCCATTGCTGCAGTCACTGTGTCAATCCAACTCATTGAGAATCTGCCTTCCTTCTTCTGACCCTCCAACTTTGCAAGCATGGTCGTTTTTCCCCAGAGAACAGTTTCTCATAGCAAGATTCCCAATGTGTGTGAGATGAAGCTTTACCATCTTTGTCTCCAAGGAGCACTCTGGCCACACTTTCCCCTAGGCGTATCTGTTTCTTTGTCATTCCATGGGATATTCATTGCTCTTCTTCAACACCACAATTCAAAGGCATCCATTCTTCTGTCATCCTTATTCATTGTTCAGCACTCAGATGTATAGCAAGTAATTGAAAAGACCATGGCCTAAAATACGAGCACCTGAGTCTTCAAACTGATGTCACTACTCCTCTGTGATTTGCAGAGATCCCTGAGAGCAGACTTTCCCAATGCAATACACCTCCTCATCTCATCACCTGACTACTACAGTTGTTGATTGTGGATCCATGTAAGATTTTTGTTGACAATTCCAATATTTTCTCTATCATGGTGCTGCTTATTGGTCTAGTGGTAAGGATTTTTGTCTTCTTGAAGTGGAGATGCAATCCATATTGAAGGCTGTAGCCTCTGATCTTCTACAGCAAGTGTTTCAAGTCCTCTTTACTTCCAGTAAGCAAAGTTGGGTCTTCCACATAATGCAGGTTGTTGATGAGTCTTCCTTCATCCCCGATGCCACATTTTTCTTTATAGAATCCAGCTGATTATTATTAGAGATAATGATTTGCTCAGCATACAGGCTGAATGTTGTTGTTGTTTAGTGCCATCTAGTCATAGACGACTCATAGCGACCCTATGAACGAACAGCCTGAGCACTGTTTGTTCATAGAGTTTCCGGAGGCAAGCCATTTCAGAAGTGGATGCCGCTCCTGCTTCCAGGACAGGCTGAATAGGTTTGGAAAAAACCTGACACATACCTTTCCTGATTTTAAACTATGCAGTAGTTTAAACCTTGCTTTGTTTGAACAACGGCTTCTTGGTCAAGGTATAGATTTTACTCAAACATAATTAAGTGTTCTGGGATTTCCATTCTCCTCAATGTTAGCCTGTAATCCATTCAGTCAAATGCCTTTGCATAGTCAATAAAACACAAACATTCTTCTAGTATTCTCTGCTTGCAACCAGGATCCACCTGATATCAGCAAATTATATACACCTTGGATTCTTCTAAACTCAGCTTGAACTTGTGACAGT
This sequence comes from Elephantulus edwardii, assembly GCF_000299155.1. NCBI lineage: Eukaryota > Metazoa > Chordata > Mammalia > Macroscelidea > Macroscelididae > Elephantulus > Elephantulus edwardii. The sequence continues at coordinate 6,494,962 of NW_006399778.1, read as the reverse complement.
TCTCTGTCAATGTACTAATACTGTAATTGTTTTTGGATGATCTTCAGCAATATTTTGCTTGCATGTGATATTAACGATATTGTTCAGTAATTTCCACATTCTTGCCTGGTAGAAGAAAATTTACAGAAATGAATGAAAAATTGTAAAAAATAATTTCCACATTCTTTTGTATCACCTTTGTTGGGAATGGGTTAAATATTAATCTTTTTTAGTCAGTAGACCAAACATCTGTCCTCCAAATTTCCTAGCATAGACAAGTGAGCATGCCCAGAGCTGAACTTACTGCAATATGTTAATCTGTATCCCATTGATTCCTGGGGCCTGATTTTTTTGCCAATGCCTTTGGTGCAGCTTGAAGGTCTTTCTTTGTTATCATTGGTTCTTGCTCATCTGGTACTTCCTGAAGTTTTCCAAAGTCAACAAGTTCTTTTTATTTCTTTTTTTAATTAATGAGTTTTAAAATATATTTTAAAAACATATTTTTATAGCATATTCTTTCCATTTAATTTCCCCCCAATCATTCACTGTTGCACATTTTCCTCCCTGCCCACACCTCCCGCCCAGTTAATTTTTCTCTTTGAAAAAAAAAGTCTTTCCTTGTTATACAATTCCCCCCAAGTCTACAGTCCACTTTACTATGCATTTATTTTTCTGTAATCTTTTTATGAAAACAATACCTAATCCTATATTCCTTTTAAAAAATTCTCTCCCTCATCTGTTTCAGTGCAGTATACATTATTTATCTCCTCTTTTCTTAGGTTTTCCCAACCCCGATGTCAGTTCCATTTTACAACAGTGGCACTATGCAGTATTCTTTTGTGACCGAGATATTTCACTCAGCATAATGTTCTCCAGGGTCACCCACTTTGTATAATATTTCATGAGCTCCTTGTTTTTAAATGCAGCATAGTATTCCATTGTGTGAATATACCACAGCTTCTCTGTCCATTCATTTGTTGATGGGCACTTGGGTTGTTTCCAACTCTTTGCTTTTATGAACAAAGCCGCAATAAACATGAGTGTGCATATGTCTGCTTAGGTGGCAGTTCTGGTTTCTTTGGGGTATATTCCCAGTAGTAGAATGAAATATTTCTATTTCCAACTTTTTGAGAAAGCACCATATTGCCTTCCATAGTGGTTGTATCATTTCACACTCCCATCAACAGTGAATAAGGGTTCCAGTTTCTCCACAACCTCACCAGCATTTGTTGTTTGCTGCTCTGCTGAATTTTACTATTCCTACTGGGGTGAGATGATATCTCATAGTTGTTTTAATTTGCATCTCTCTAAGAGCTAGGGATTTTGAACACTTTTTCATGTGTTTCTTTGCCATCTGAATGTCTTCTTTCGTGAAGTGTCAAAAAGTTATTTTTGGTACAGTGACTCTGTGTATTCCTTTCATCTTCTTGATGCTTCCAGTATCTATAAACTTAGGGAAAAGATAGTATAGAGAGAGTTTGGTGTTATATGCAGTTTCAGACATCCTTGGGGTTCTTTAAAGGCCTTTCCTTTGGCTAAAGGGCACTACTGCCAGAAATTTTCATTTTCCCTGTCAAAATAAAGGAAATTGCTCCCCTTTTCCTTTGTTCTTCCATGATCTAATTGACTGTGAATGCCTTCTCTCTTTAAAAAGTGTAGCAGTCAAGAATAGTTCCTCAAATGCTTTAGATCATTAGCTATCATTGTGTTGTTATGTGCTGTTGAGTCGCCTGCAATTCATAGCGATCCTATGTATAACAGCTCTGAACCCTGTCCTGAGCGAGTCTCACTGACTCCAATACCCCTAATCCTATTGCCCCAATTATTGTGTAAATCCATCTCATCCGGGGTCTTCCTCTCCTGCACAGAACCCCACCCTTCCAAGCATAATATTCTTTTCCAACAAAACAGCAATAAGATGTCATTTCGTCCTACCCAAAATCACAAAAACAAGACAGCAAACAAATGCTGTGGTGTGGAGAGATTGGAACTCTCATACACTACTGATGGGATTGTAAAATTGTGCAACCACGATGGTAAGCAATTTGGCACTTCCTTAGAAAGTTGAAAATAGAAATACTAGTGATCCAGCCATCTCACAATTAGGTAATATCCCAAAGAAATAAGCTCTGCAACATAAACTAACATGCACACCCATGTTTACTGCTGCATCATTATTTAAAATAGCAAGGAGTTAGAAACATTCTGAGAGCACCTCAACTGACAAATAGCTAAAGAAACAGATACACTCACATTATTTTGGGGAAGTTAACAGGTTACAAGTCAGGTGGGAAACGGGATGCAATTCCTCAGCCAGGACAGCTTCTCAAGTGTGCTTGCAAGCCTTTGACCTTCAACCTTGTGGCTTTAGGTCAGTGCTACAAAGCTCGCTTAAAATTCAAAACCTCAAACTCGTTGCTGTCTATACTCAGAAGTGACTCATAGCTGACCTTACAGCAGAATTTTGGATGTTATAAATCACATGAGAGTTCACTGCCTATTTTTATTCCACAAAGCCACTGATGGGTTTGAATCACTAGAGAGGTGTCACCTATAGATTGTTGTTGTTGATTGCCTTCAAATCAAGCATGACTCATAGCGACCCTATGAACAAAATGCTTGAAGACCCTCTACAACTATCAGCATTTATCAAAGTTCATAGAGTTTCCAGAGGCATGCTATTTAGGAAGTGGATGCCACTCCTGCTTCTAAACCTATAGATTAGCAGTGCAATTCCCAGCCCACTAGGCTACCAGGCGCCTAATCTTACCATCACCCTCCTGGTCCTCCAGTCAGCTTGAGTGAAGGCTCCTGATTCTGTGGAATAGCAGTTCCAGATCAGCTCTGGGTCGCATCCATCTCTGATTCTACTGAGGTTTCTGATGCTCTAGTCAAAATCATCTTCTGACAAGCACAGGAATCTCTGGCTGGAAAGACATGTATCACATTCTGTTTCTTCCTTACAGGTAGTGATATTCCCCCTTTATATTGTTAAACCTGCTCATTTTAAACTTGGTGAGTTGGCAAAACTGATTACTCCCATCATGAGTGGGTTGTACACACCCTATTTTCATGTGCCCAGTGTGTGGTGAAAGTCAAAGCTAGTGGACTATATAGCTGATAGGCATTTACCCATGCCACAAATGGATACACCATTTCAACAGATTCTGTATTTATAATGCAATGGTATAGCTTACCTTCTTCAAATTGGGTAAACGTTCCTTTCCCCAAGCAGCTGGTTCTCTGACGTCTACATAGTTTTAGGCCATACAGAAATCAGGTGATATGGATGGAATGCCCGTCTAACTCTTAGAGATAAAGGTCATAGGAAGCAAAAGGCTTCTACCATTTGTTATTTCAAAGTGAGCAAACTCCTTGGGAAAACAGGAAGGGGCCTTCTTGAAAGTTAATGAGGTTGGTTTGCAGGAGTTTGAGTCCCAAGGCGCCAGCAGCCTAGGGAAGTTGTGCAGCTTTCTGGAGAGTTTTACTTTAAAAAAAGGTTTGAGACTATTGTTATCTGCCCATTGATGGTGGTATTTTAAGGAGATGCAGGGTGTATGGAGTAGGCCTTAACACAAGAGGAAATAGGCCCAGTTTAATAGGGGAATGCTTTGTTGAGACTTTAACAGCTCCAAGGACAGAAATTCCAAACTGCTTTAAACACAAAAAAGAAACGTTACTCTTTTACCAGATTGGTAAATTAAAGAGTGGATGTTGGCCCTGGGAATGGTTCTGGCAGTAAAAGGTTCAGTTTTGGGAGCCATTTAAGTCACATGCCATTTCCTGAACCAACTGGTCAGAGGGTTGGGGTATTCTAATTGGCCAGCCTGAGTCATATGCCCTCCTGTGGAGGTGGATATAGTACCTAGAGTGACCCCTTGTTATTAAGTGCTGTCAAGTCGTAGTTGACTCATAGCGGCCCTATGAACAAAAGACCTGAACACTTGTATAACTTTTATCCTTTCTCCAAGTTCATTGTTTCTGGAGGCAAGCTATTTAGGAAGTGGATGTCACTCCTGTTTCCCAGCTTGTTTAAATCAGGGAGCTCCACCAAACACTGTCCGCCATGGGTAACCATTATTGCATTTGACACATCAGTGTCACAGTGTTCAGCATCACAGCAACCATGAATTACCTCTGTACAGCAAATGGATAGATCAGTGCTATACCACTTAGAAGAATGTTTGACCAAAACCAAAACCAGGCCTGGGGGTCGCAGATTAAAACCACCCACCTTTGGCTTGGTAGCATCACTTTCTGTTTACTAAGCCAACTGAGCTCTCTCTGTCTGTGTTGTTGTTGTTAAGATTGACCCCTTAGCACATAAAATAGAAGAAGGATGGTTCCCCTAAGGAATGGATGCTGTGAAAATAACACACCCACCACAGAAAAGTGGAGGTGATAAGAGACCTCAGAGGCTATCCACATCAAATGCCTATTTAGAACACCTCTGTCCAATTGTCTAGAAACACAACCATTCAGATGCTGCTTGGATTCTTCCAGTAATAGGTTCCCACTACCTTTTGGGATTGCCAGTTCTGTTTTTGAGGTAATTAGGGATATTTTTAATGCCATCACATCAGAACATACTCCTAACTGACACTCCATTGGGTTCTGAAGCTGTAACTTTCACTCGAAAAGATTACCTGTCTTTCTCCTGTGGAGCCACTGGTGGAGTCCAACCACCAGAGAGGCCCAACTTTTGGGTTAACATTGCAGTTCTTGATGACCTGGGCCACCAGAGCTCTCATTTGTAATGTTGTTGTTATGTGCCATCCAGTCGCCTGAGACTCATAGCGACTCTATGTATAACAGCTCTGAATCCTGCCCTCTCCTGAGCCAGTCTCACTGACATGCCCATCCCCATTGCCCCAGTTATGTATCAGTCCATCTCATCCAGGGTTTTCCTCTCCTGTTCTGTCCCTCCTCCCTCCTGAATGTGATGTCCTTCTCCTAGGACCATTCCCTCCTGGCCACGTGCTCAAAGTATGTGAGACAGAGGTTCAAAATCTTAATCTCCGAGGAGAAACTTGGTTTCATCCTCTCCAAGACAGACTTATTTGTTTTCTTGGTGGTCCATGGTATGTTCAAGACTCTTCTCCAGCACCAGAACTCAAAGACATCAATTCTTCTTCTGTCATCTTTAGTCATTGCCCAACTGTCTAATTCATAGCAAGTATTTGTGAAGACCATGGCTTGGGTCAGGTGCACCTTAGTCTCTAGACTAACATTGTTACTTCTCAGTACTCTGAAGAGGTCCCTGACAGCAGATTTATCTAATACAATTTGTCATCAAGTGTGTTGATTGTGAAGCTGAGCAAACTGTCACTGCTAACAACCTCAATCTCTTCTCCAACCATCAACCTCAATCTCTTCTGCAACCATCATGGTGGTGCCAGTTGGCCCAGTGGTGAGAATCTTTGTCTTCTTGATGTTGAACTTCAATCCATATTGAAGAATATAGTCCTTGACCTTTTAGGGCAAGCGCTTCAGGTCCACTTTGATTCCAGCAACCAAGGTTGTGTCATCTCCATAACACAGGTTGTTGATGAGTCTTCCTCCAATCCTGATGCCACGCTCCTCCTCATAAAACCCAGCCTCTGGAATGATCTGTTCTGCATATACATTGAAAAGGTATGGAGACAGGATGCATCCCTGATGCACTCCACTCCCTTCTTGATCTTGAACCATGCAGTGTTTCCCTGCTCTGTTCTGAGGACTGCTTTCTGGTCCAAGTATAGGTTTTGCATAAACACAATCAAGTGTATCTGGCTATAGTAACTTCAAAGTAGAGTCATCTGTGCTAAGCCCCTTCTCAGCACACCAAAACTAAGTTTCTGTTTGCTGTAAGTGCATTTCCTTCCCAGGAGCCAAAACCCAACATCAATCAATTGACTCTGAAACAGAAACCTAAGCAGGCTAATCGGAACTTGCCTGCCCATCTACTGTAGTTCAAAATTCCCCTTACCCCAAGGAAGGAAGGAACATGCTAGTTAGCCAATCTGAAATTTGTCTGGTATAAGCTTTCTTGTCACAAAATCTGTTTGCTTTGAACTGTGTATCAAACCTCTTACTTGACTTGTAGGCTGTTCCTTGGTTCGTGAACTGAAAGTAAAAATCATGAGTACATAAATTTAGTATTAAGAAAAAAATCTTTTTAATGGATATCGACAAATCAAGGCGTCCTGGTGACATGTGGTTAAAGCACTCAGCTGCTAAGTGAGAGATGGGTGGGGGTTCAAAACGACTTGTTGCTTTTAGGGAGACATGTGGCACTCTGCCCCGGTAATGATTTACAGCTGTGGAAATCACCGAGGACAATTCTACTCGATCCTACAGGCTTGCTATGAGCTGGTATGCGCTTAACAACACAGGGCTGGTTTTTTTGGTTTAGTATCAACAAATTGACTCGAAAGTTTACGTGATGAGTTAAAAGACTCAGACTAAAAAAAAAATAAATAAAAAAAAAGACTCAGACTAGCTAAGGTGAAACTGAAGACCAAAGTCAGAGCACTGTTACCACCTGACTTCAAGACTGCAAATAATGAAGACAGTAGGCCGTTGCTGTTGTGGTTAGGTTCTGTCAAGTCCACCAGCCTCATGGCAACCCTGTGAACAACCTATCCTGCACCATTCTCACCCTCTCTGATATGCTCAAGCCAATGGTTACAGTCCCTGTGTCAATTCATCTTGTTGAAGGTCTTCCTCTCTTTCTCTGACTCCCCACCTTTCCCAGCATCATGTCATTTTCCAAAGACTGGCCCCTCCTCACAACATGCTCAAAGTATGTGAGAGAAAGTTTCACAATTCTTGCCTCTAAGGAGCAGCTTGGTTGCATTTCCTCCAAGACAAATTTGTTTGTTCTTTTGGTAATCCCCGGGATGTTCAGTACTGTTCACGAACAGCACAACTCAAAGGTATCAATTCTTCTATCATTCTTATTTGTTGTCCAACTTTCAGATGCATAGAAAGTAATTGAAAAACCAGGGCCTGGATCAGGTACCTTAGTCTTTAAACTGACATCATTATTTCTGAGCAATTTGGAGAGATCCTTGACAGTAGATTTTCCCGATGTAGTATGTCTTTTGATCTCTTGACTGCTGTTGATTGTGGATCCAAATAAATTTATTCATTGACAACTTCAATCTTTTTTCCAACCAGTTGTCATAATGGTGCTTATTTCACAAATTTGTTTGTCATCCTTGTGCAGGGGCCATGGTGATCTTCTCTGTACAATACCAATTTTAATATATGTGTACTGCTGAAGCAAGCATGTGATGTTGTCTATTGGTTCCATTGTTACTGTTTTCTCTGGGTTGTACTTGGGAGATTGACAGATGAACTCATGAACCACACAAGCTGGTGTAAGAACAAGCTTAAGCAAAATTTAAGGAAAAACTAAAAAAAGGAAAAACCCATGATACACATGAATGAAATATAATGCAAATGAAAGATCATATAAAACACAATGTATATCCATGAAACAATGTATATGAATAATAATAATAATAGGTATATGAAAGACATTCCTAGGTGTGTGGGAGGGGCTCTTAGAGAAGGAAGCCACTGGGATTCTCTTGTTTAGGGATTTTTGAGGTCTTAGGGAAGTGTGGGGTCAGAAACCTTGATAATAGGCTTTCCTAGCCCCCACTGGAAGGATAATCTCCAGCAACCTTAACTGTGGACATCTGGTTTCAAAAAAACCAAAATAGCAGTGGGACCAATATAAGAGAGTCCTCTCCACAATGTGGAATGTGTGAAAACACCAACACAGGCTGATCATTAACTCAGCCCATACCTCCTGGAAGATGAGAAGTTGTCTGGATGAAGAAATTGTATATGGTGGACTAAGCATCCAGCGGCACTCAGCCTGGCCCATTGCTCACCAGTTTCTACACAACCAGTCTGCACATAGGTCATTCCCCTGATGGGTCTGAGTCTCTGGAGGACCTTCTAGTGAACACTGAACCCAAGGACCATAGAGGAATTATTGAAACATGGATAGAGCTATTAATTTTAGGAATTAATTTTAGGAATTACGGACTTATACAGCTGGTTAAGAATTTGGGACTATGTTGACCTGAGACTCCTTATAGTCTGATATTAATCTTGTTGTTGTTGTTGTTATGTGCTATCGAGTTGCCTGCGACTCATAGCCATCCTATGCACAACAGCCCTAAACTCTGCCCTATCCTGTGCCAATCTCACCATCTCCAACACACCTGCCCCCATTACCCCAGTTACTGAATCAGTCTGTCTCGTCGAGGGTCTTCCTTTCCTGTGCTGTCCCTCCACCCTCCCAAGCATGATGTCCCTCGCCAAGGACTGGTTCCTCCTTGCAACATGTCCAAAGTATGTCAGACAAAGCTTCAGAATCCTTGCTTCCAAAGAGCAGCCCGGCTTAACCCTCTCCAGGACAAACCTGTTTGTTTTCCTAGCAGTCCATGGTATAGTCAATACTCTTCTCCAGCACCACAGCTCAAAGGCATCAATTCTCCTCCTATCCTCCCTAGTCATTGTCCAACTCTCTGATGAATAGCAAGTGATTGCAAAGATCATGGCATGTATCAGGCGCACCTTAGTCTCCAGATTGACATCTTTGCACTTCAGCACTTTAGAGAGGTCTCTAAGCACAGACTTTCCCATCACAATATGTCTTTTAATTTTTTGGCTGCTTGTGCCAAGAGTGTTGACTGTGGAGCCAGCAAACTAAAGCTGTGAACAATCTCAATCTCTTCACCATCCATTATGATGCTGCCAATTGGCCCAGTGGTGAGAAACTTTGTTTTCTTGACATTGAGTCTCAATTCATACTGAAGACTGCAGTTCCTGACCTTCCACAGCAAGTGCTTCAGGTCCTCCTCAGTTTCAGCAAGCAGGTTTGTGTTATTTGCATAACGCAGATTGTTATGATTCTTCCTCCAATGCGGATGCCACATTTCTCCTCATAGAGCCCAGCCTCCAGGATAACCTGCTCTTCATAAATATTGAAAAGATATGGAGACAAGATACAGCCCTGTCCCAGTTTTGAACCACGCAGTGTTTCCTTGCTCTGTTCTGATGACTGCCTCCTGGTTCAAGTGTAGGTTTTGCATTAGCACAATCAAGTGTTCTGGGACATTATTCTTAGTAGAACAGGAAATAAAAACCAGGAAGCCTGTGTAATTTAGCTCTGTCTGTCTATGTTTGGTCCTTTTGAATTTTGCTACTAGCTTTTTGGCTAATCACCAGATATGGCACATCAGCTTTCTCTGCAGTTTCCAATCACTGGGGTGAACACATAGACTTGCCTCGCTGCTTCCAATTGCAGGAATTGACACAAAGACTTTCTTTGCTGCTTCCAGTCACAGAGGTTGGCTTATAAACGTTCTCAGCTGCTTCTTCAGTGAATGTGACAGCTAATTAACTGCTTTTGTGTTATATGTATATTTTTAAATATGGGTGAAAAATTTCTATCTGCTCTGGGATCTGCAATCTCCCTTCTATTGTCCTCCACCCCTTTTCTCAGCCTCCTCCTTAACCTCCCTCTTCCTTTCACTACAGTGAGGATTTTTGTTTTCTTTTTTTAATTTTATTATTTTTTTGTGCATTGTACCGTCAAATCAGATCTGACTGGTACAGGAGGAGGTTGTCCGTCCTTCTCGAGCAGAGCATCTGGTGGATTCGAACCAGGCACATCTGGGATTGCAGTGCAGCTTCTTGCCACTAGGCCACCAGAGCTCCCTGATTTTTGTTTTCTTGATGTTCAGCTGTAGTGAAAGAATAGAGGCATAGATCAGTGGACCAAAACACAGAGCTCAGAGGTAGAGGCACACAAATATAATCAGCAGATCCTTGACTAAGGAGGAAAGGTATTTTGATGGAGAAAGTATAGTTTTATCAACAGAACATTCTCAACAATTGGATATCCACATGAAAAAAGAGAAAAATAATCTAGACCCTGACCTAATACCTTTCACCAAAACTCATTCACAACAAATCATAGACCTAAATGTAAAACACAAAATGACAGAGATCAAGGTGATCTTGGCCATGACCATGAAATTATACATAAAACACCAGAAGCATTAAAGAAAAAACAGGTAAGTTTGCCTTCATGAAAACAAAGAACTTCTGCTCTGTAGCAGACACTGTTAAGAGACTGGAAGAAAGTATTTGCAAAACACATAGCTTAAAAAATTTGAAGCCACAATATACAAAGAACTTTAAAAACGCAACTGTAAGAAAATAAGCACCTAATTAAAAAGTGAGCAAGAGATCCAAACATACATCTCACCAAAGAAGGTAAACAGATAGCAAATGGCCATATGCAAAAATGATCAACAGCATAGGTCATGGTGGTTGTGTACCACTGGTTCTGACTCATATTTCATTAAAGAGTTGAAAATTAAAACAACAGTAAGATACCATTAAACACTTATCAGAATGACTAAACGTCGAAACACTGACCACATCAAATGCCAGTGAGGTTGTGGATGGACAGGAATTCTCACTGTCATGGAATGTAGACTCAAACAGCCATTCTGGAAAGCAGTCTGGTAGTTAATAGCAAAGCTAAATATAATCTTACTATGATATAACACTATACTATCATACTTTATAATATATAACATATACTATATAATACTAAGCTATCATATATATATATATATCACCCTATAATAATGACCCATTAACCCTGAGCATTTAAATGAGCTGAAAACCTGCATATATATATATATTAGGAGATAATTACTTAACAGTATCCCATGGACTGCCAGAGGAACAAACAAAACAGCCTAGGAGGAAGTGCAATCAAGGCTCTCCTCAGAGACAAGGATGGTGAAACTCACCGTGCATAATTTGATCATGTTTCCAGGAGAAGCTAGTCCTTGGGGAACAGCATCTGCTGGGAAAGGCAGAGCATCAGAGAAAGACAGGAAGACCTTCGACAAGGTGAATTGACACAGTCACTGTAACAATGGGCTGGAGCGCATCAGAGATTACAAGGAGTCATAGGATTGGGCAAGTGTCCAATCTGTTGTTCAGGGTTGCTATGAGTTCTAGTTGCATGGATGACACGTCACAACAACTTAACGATGAAAAAAAGAAATGAACTATCAAGGATGGAATGCTATGAATAAGTTTTAAATGCTTTGTACTGCTTATTGGAAGATTCCAAACCAAACCAACCTACTGCTGTTGAGAAGACTCTGACTCAAAGTGACTTTACACTCATTTCTGAGGCTTCAAACTTGTATGTGAAGAGACTACCCATCTGCCTTCTGTGGTACAGCTATTGGGTTTGAACTTCTGACTTTTTTATTAGTAGCACATCACACCACCAGGGTCTTAAAAGTGTACCATATGATTCCAATTCTGCTGCATCCTTGTTGCTAGATGTCATCAAGTCAAGTACGACTCATAGTGACCCTAAGAACAAGAAGATCTGAACCTTGTTCTATCCTGTGCCATTCTCACACTTCCTGACACACAAGAGCCCATTGCAGCAGTCATTGTGTCAATCCACCTGGTTGAGGGTCTTCCTCTTCTTCCCTGACCCGCCACCCTTCCCAGCACCATGTCCTTCTCCAAGGAATAGGTCCTCCTAGCAACATGCCCAAAGTATGTTAGGCAAAGCTTCCTCATTCTTGCCTCCAAAGAGCACTGTGGCTGCACCCTCTTCAAGACATCTGTTCATTCTCTTGGCTGTCCATGGGATGTTCAATGTTCCTCTCCAATACCACAGCTCGAAGGCTTTAATTATTTTTCTGTTATCCTTATTCATTATCCAGCTCTCAGATGTGTAGCAAGTGATTGGAAAGACTATGACTTTTATCAGATGCACCTTAGTCCTCAAACTGACATCATTACTCTTCAATAGTTTGGAGAGGTTCCTAACTGCAGATTTTCCCAGTGTAATATGTCTCCTTATTTCTTGACTGTTGATACCAATTGTGGATCCAAGCAAGATAAAACTATTGACTGTTTCAATCTCCTCACCATCCATCAAGATGCTGCCTATTGGTCTAGTGTTAAGAATCTTTGTTTTCTTAACATTGAGATGCAATCTCTCCTGAAAGCTGCATTCCTTGATCTTCTGCAACAAGTGCTTCAAGTCCTCCTCACTTTCAGTAAGATTGTGTCATCTGCATAACGCAGGTTATTGATGAATCTCCCTTCAATCCTGGTGCCACGTTCCTCCTCATAGGGTCCAGCTTCTCGGATATTTTGCTCAGTATACAGATTGAATGAACGCACATCCTGAAAGATGGTAAAAACAAACTACCACAGGAAAAGAATGTTGTTGTGTACTGTGGAGTTGGAACGGACTCATAGCTTTATCTTCAGAGGATATTGTTGTTGTTGTTGTGTACTGTTAAGTTGGAACTGACCCTTAGCTGAAACCCAGCGGGTTTTCGGAGGCTGTTAATCGCACTGGAGAAGATTGTGCATCCTTCTCCCATAGAGAGCTGGTGGATATGAACTGGATGCCTTCAGGATTGCAGTGCAGATTCTTGCCACTAGGCCACCAGACCTTCCCAAGGGTGGAAGAGGGTCTGTAAATAAATGGAAGTTTATTGTTATAATGCATTTATAAAAATATACAGAACTGTACAACACAGAGTGAGCCTTAATGTGACCTTTAACATAATCAATATTGATTCTTCAGTGTTAAGATACGGAGGGGCAACTGCAGCAGGCAGGAGAGAGTGCATTTGGGAACTCTAAATATAAAACTGCTATAAAAAAGAGGCTATTTTGATTAACGAGAAAAGCAGAGGGAGGGAGAGGAAGAAACCGAGACCAAAGGGCACGAAGTTAGGGTGGTGGAGCTGGAGCTGGGATTTGAACCCAGGGGCACAGGGCACTTATACTCAAAGTACTGTATCCCCAAGCAGTAGAAAAGACCGCCCACAGGATCCGGTCTTGGCTCAGCCTTGGATCTTGGGGGAAGGGGCTGGTGAGATACTCCCTCGGGGCCCTTCCTGCCCAGACGGCGGAGTTGAGCCTGGCGCTGCCCGTCTGATGTTTAGGGCTCCGGGCGGGGGCGCGGGGAGTGGGAGAAGTGGAGGAGGCCGGTTCTCATCAGAGAACCCCCTCGCCCTTTCCAGGAAGAACTGCCAGGCTCTTTCCAAACCCTCCTTTATCTGTTCCTTGCAGGCCTGGGAAGGCCCCCAGGCATCTGACGAGATTCCCAGGCCTGCTGGCCGCCAGGCGTGCAGAGACGACCCCGCGCGTGCCAGGACCCGGCCTGGCTCCCCGCCCTTCGGGAAAGGTGGAGGCTGTGCAGAACCTGCGCCCGGGGGCCCAGCGCTTGGGCTCCCCGCGCACCTGGACTCATAAGCAGCGCTCGGTGGGGCATCCTTTCCTCTCCCTCTGCCTCCGGGTCAGGACGGCTTATGTGTGTGTATGTTTTCTTCCTTTCTTCTTTTGTAATGCACATACCCTTTGCTGCTTAGGGCTCAATTTCCCTATCTACCCCAAAGAAGAAACATCCCAAACACCAGGCATTGGCTGCAAAGATGATCATTCTTCCTCTTTAAAGAAGAGCTTTAAAAGCACATTTTAAAATACATTCTGCTTAAAAACCAAGACAACTATTGCTGTGGACTCCATTCTGGCTGGTGGAGCCCCCTTGTGCTGTCAAGTAGAATTACTCCACAATGTTTTCTTGGCTATAATAGTCACAAAACGGAGATGCTAAGCCCCTTTTTGGAGTGCTGTTGTGGGGTTCAAAACAACCCACCTTCAGCCTGGGAGTTAGTGTAAACCATTTGCACCACTTCTGTGAATTAACTTTACATCCTCATATTCTTCTTCTTGTTAAGGTGCCATGGAATCTGTTCCCACTCACAGCCGCCCTATTTAAACAGAAGAAGACCCTGTCAGAGCCTGTGCCGGCTTCCCAGTCTCTGCTGGGCTCGAGGATCTGTCCATCTCCTTGAGGGTGGTGTCTTTTTCCAAGGCTGGGCCCTACCTAACAACACGTCCAGGTATGTGCGATGAAGCCTCACTGTCCCCATTTCCCAGGAACATTCTGGGTGCCTCTCTTTCCATCAGATCTGGTGGATCTTTTGGTAGAACATGGCATTTTCAATATTCGTCCTCAATGTCACATCAAGGCATCAATTCCTCTGTGATCTTTCTTATCTCTTGTTCAAGTTTCACATTCATATGAGATAAGTGAAAAAATGCATTCTTCTTATGATATTAAAATAGCAGAGATTCACAATTTTACCTATCACCTTCTCTAGAGCAATTGCTCTAAGAAATTATCTCTAAAACAATTGCTGTTATCACTTGAGGGGTAAATTATCTAGAATTTTTCTCTGTATCTTTGCAAAACCCCCTCAAACTCACTGTTGTTGAATTGGTTTCAATTCATGTTCATGCTGCCATTGGTTTCTGAGGCTGTAATCAAAACCGAAGGAGCCTGTCTGTCTTTCCCCCCTTGAAGCTAGAACTCCACTGATGGTGGGGTTGAAATGCTGCAAACTCAAGGCCTTTGAGCTAAGAGCACAACCTACTCTAGACTATACTATTAGCTGTTGTTGCTTTGTGTCTTCAGGTGGGAACTGATCCATCAGAGGCAGTAAATCACATATGAGGGAGGGCACTGTCCATCCTTCTCCTGCAGAGCAGCTGGTGGACTCAAACCATGTGCCTTTGGAATTGCAGAGCACAGCTACCCACCTTTAGGCCACAGAGCTCCATTTACTACTAGAGAGCTCATTCTATACACCCATAGAAAACAGTAGAACTATTTAATAAGGTTTCCTATATTTACAGGAGGAAATGGTCAAGTCTTTACCTGCTCCCAAGATTGGCAGGTTCAAACTGCAGACCTTTTGTTAACAACTAAGTACTACCCTTTCACCGCCAGGGCTCTGATCTTCCTATTACCTACATGTTGTCAGGAGGTGCCAGTCTTTAGAAAAAGATAACATGTTGGTAAAGGCCAGGAAAAGAGAGGAAGCCCTTCAATAAGATGAACTCGGGAATACCCAGCCAAGCACACTTACAGTCATGTACACAGTACACTGGAACTGATCTCTGGGGTGTTTTTATCATCTGGATATGCTAAACACCCTCAGTTGAGAAGTGCTTGAGTAAAATTAATCGCAATGGAACCACAGAACTTTGTGGGTAGAGAAAAGAACGGTTTCTAAGTCCTGAAAGTTCTCCATGGCATTTGTAACATGAAAAGGCAAAAAAAAGTTGTAAAACAAGAGTAGGAAACAAGTATATAAAATCCACATAGAGACACATTATATGGATATTAATGGAAAGCGTACATATGCACATAGAAATGATATACACCCATCTCTGCCATCAAGTTGAAACCACCTTATGGAAGACCCTTCACTGGTTTTCCAGGGCTATAAAGCTCATGAGAGGAGATTGCCCATGTTTCTCCTGAGGAGTCCCTGGTGATTCAAACAACCAGAGAGGTAGACTTTGGGTTAACAGCATATGACTGTACAGATTATGTCTCCAGAGCTCCCTCTATATCCCTAGAAAACACATAAATATTTTGAAGCTCTGCCTCACACACTTTAGGTATGTCACCAGGAAGGACCAATCCTTGAAGAAGAACATCATGTTCGAAGGGTAGATGGGCAGGGAAGGAGAGGAAGACCCTGGATGAGATATACTGACACAGTGACTGTGGCAATGGGGTCAGGTGTGTCAGAGATGGTGAGCTTGGCTCAGGATAGAGCAAGGTTAAACTTGTCATTGTTCATAGGATTTTGAGGCGCCTGGGTCATAGTTGACCTGACAGTACTTAACAATGATATATAAATATATTTATATAAAAATATTTACATTTGTTTATATCTAGCTATATAAAATAGATAATACATATCTCTATCAGTGCTCTAGTGCACTTAGTTGCAAGAAAAGAGCTCTGTGCTACAATCCCAAAGGCAAGAAATTTGAATCACAGGAGAATGATAGGTAATCTTCCCCTGTGCAATTTGCTGCCTCTGAAAACCCACTGGAGGATAAATAACAACATATATATAAACAATGTATCTTTCTATCTTAATATAGCTATATGTTGCTATTAGGTGCCATTGAGTCTAGTATGGCCCATAGCAAACCTTTGAAAACAGTATCTGAACCCTGCTCTATCCTGTGCCTTCCTCACACTTCCTGATACATTAGAACTCATTGCAGGAGTCACTGTATCAATTCACATGGTAGAGGTTCTTCCTCTCTTTTGCCAACCCTTCCCAGCATCATGTCCTTCTCCAAGGAATAGATCCTCCTAGAAACATGCCCAAAGTATGTGAGGCGAAGCCTTATCATTCTTGCCTCCAAAGAACACTCTGGTTGCAATCTCTCCAATACCTATCTATTTGTTCTTTTGGCTGTCCGTGGGATGTTTAGCGCTCATCTCCAACACCACAGCTCAAAGGCATCAATTATTCTGTCATTTTTATTCATTGTCCAGCTCTCAGATGCATAACAAGTGATCAGAAAGGCTAAGGCCTGAAATAGAGGCACCTTAGTCCTCAGACTGACATCATTACTCCTCAATAATTTAGAGAGGTCCCTAACTGCAGATTTTTCCAGTGCAATGCATCTCCTTATTTCCTGACTGCTGGTACTATGGTTATTAATTGTGGATCCAAGCAAGATGACGTTGTTGACAGTTTCAATCTCCTCTCCATCCATTATGATGTCACCTGTTGGTCCAGTGATAAGAATCTTTGTTTTCTTGACATTGAGATGCAATCCATACTGAAGGCTGCATTCCTTGATCTTCTGCAAGAAGTACTTCAAATCCTCCTCACTTTCATCAAGCAAGGTTGTATCATCTGCGTAACACAGGTTATTGATGAGTCTCCCTCCAATTTTGATGCCACATTCCTCTTCATAGAGTCCAGCTTTTTGGCCAATTTGCTAAGCATACAGACTTTATAGGTATAGAGAGAAAATACAAGTACTGCTTTCTCAATGTTAAACCATACAGTGCTCCCGTGCTCTGTTTGCTCAACAGCCCCTGGTCCAGGTATAGGTCTGCGTGAGCACAATTAAATGCTCTGGGATCCCTATTCTTTTCAATGTCAGCCACAACTAGTTATGAGCCACACAGTCAAATGCCTTTGCATAGGTCAATAAAGCACAAATAGACATTCTTCTGGTATCCATCTGACATCAGCAATGATATCCTTGGTGCCACAGCCTCTTCTAAATGCTGCTTGAACTTCTGGCAGTTCTTTATCTATGTACTGTTCTAGCCGTTTTTGAATGATCTTCAGTAGTATCTTCCTTGCATGTTCTGATATTAATGATATTGTTCAACCATTTCCACATTCAATGGGATCACCTTTTTTGGGAATAGGAGCAAATATGGACCTCTTCCAATCTGTTGGCCAGACAGCTGTCCTCTAAATTTCTTGGCATAGACTGGTGAGTGCATCTAAGGCTGCATCTGTGAATTGAAACAAGTCCACTGGTATCCCATTGATACCTGGGACCTTATTTTTTGCCAAAGACTTCAATGCTGCTTCCACTTCCTTCTTCATTACCATTGTCTCATATTCATTTGGTACTGCCTGAAATTTCTCAGTGCAAATCATGATTCTGAGTATCTCCTCCATCTTCTTTTGATGCTTTCTGGGTCATTCAATACATTGCTCATAGCATCTTTCAATATTGTGATTTGAGGCTTAAATTTGTTTTTCAGTTCTCTCAGCTTGAGAAATGCAGAGCGAGTTCTTCCTTTTCTGTTCTCCGATTTCAGTTCTCTGAATATTCCATTACAATACTTACTTTGCTTTGTCCTTCTGAACTGCCCTTTGAAATGCTCTGCTCAGCTCTCTTAGTTCTGCATGCTTTCCTTTTGCTTTGGCTTCTCAGCACAACAGCTCAATTTTTAGAGTCTCTTCTGACATCTGTTTTGATTTTTTCTTTTCCCTCTATTTTTGTAATGACTATTTGCTTTCTTTATGGATGATGTCCTTGATATCCCACAAATCATTGGTGTTCAATGCCTCAAACTGATTCCTAAGATGATCTTGAGATTGAAGTGGAATTTATTCAAGGCCATATCTTGTTTCCTATGGATTTAGTTTCATTTTCTTACTGAACTTGTGTGTGAGCAATAGATGACCCGACTCACAGTCCGCATATAACATGTGTATACCCACAGTGAAAACAAGTTCTCCTTAAACACAGAGGTTTCGGCACCCTTAGAAAATATAATAGTGAGTCTCGATCTGTGAGTTGGACTTGACTCAAGGGCAGTGGGTTTGGGTGGGTCTGTGGTCACAGGGTGTCTGCACTTAAAATTTAGCAGAGTTTTGCAAGTCACTTTCTAGAGTGGCTGAATCAATTGAATTCTAACCAATAAAACACACAAGAGAACGCATTTCTCAGCATCCTCGCCAACTTTTGATTTTATCAGACTTAGTTTTTGCCAACATCTGCTTCACATTGTTGCACTAATTTGCATTTCTGTGGGAGTTCTCAGAGAGTTCCAGGTTCCTGGTGGTGAGGGAAGAGCAAGAATTGGGGTCAGGCAAACTGAGTGCTAGAATAGACTCTGCCATCATCTGCTGTGTGACCTTGGGCACATCTAGTCATCTCTCTGGTCCGTGCGTATGGATATGCATTCTCTCTGCCTGATTAGCTTTCTCTTGGAGTCTCTGCTTCTTTGTCCATAAGATCAAATGTTTATGTGTCCCCCAAGGAGTCCCCTCTTTTCCTTTAACCTCTTGCTTGGGCTCTGAAGTGTCTGAAGAGCATTCAGGATCTCCCTTCCTATTACAGTGAATACAGGTTCACGGCACTGGGCACCCAGAGGTGCCTTGGCAGAAAGGCCTGGCAGTCTACTTCTGAAGGATCAGTCATTGAAAAGCATGTGGAGCACAGTTCTCTGACACATATGAGGACATCATCAGTAGGAAAACACGATGATAACTGTTTTATTACTATTTTATTATGAACATGTAATTTAGAACATATTTTGAACTTTTGATTTTTTTAAAAATGACTGCTATTAAAATAGGCTGTGCCAATTTGAGATCCTATCAGATGGTGTGGATGGATAACCTTTAGAAGAAGCAGCATGGTCCTCTTGTCCGTGGACAATCCTGATCAAAGGGACTGAAGACTCCTGCCTAGCAGAAGCTTCTTGGACTCCTGCCCTGTAAGCCCTGTCCGTCCCGGCCTGCATTTCTACTGAGAATGAGTTACATTTCCCAAATATTAGCACCAGGGGGCAGCATACACCAAAGGAAAATAGTGCTGACAGCCCTTTCTTTGTCTATCATATGGGGCACTCCAGGGTTGAAAGTGGACTACTTGCACCTTGACACCCTCCTTGCTTGGACCTCAGCAGGGTGGGACTGGGATGTGTCTGTAGAAAACTCTGGTATTTGAGGACTCCAAGGAGCATGTTTGGAAGGGCACATTATTAGAAGCCCTGGACTACAATCTCTCTGTTGTTTTGGAGCCAATTTCGTCATTGTTTTGAGCCTTTTCCCTCTCATCGGCTAAATGAGAGTAACAATTCTCTGCTTTGCTTTACTGTGTGTGGATGTAACTTCCTCAGAAGTGTTTTGAAAAGCCTTTTGGGACCTTTGAGGACTTTGCTGTGAGGAGACCACACCGGCGGGGGGCGGGGGGGGGGGGGTGCGTTAGTGGGACCAGGCTAGGAGGCCCTCAGCCCAGGTTGCAGCTGTGAGGAAGCTGTGGAAATAGTGTGAAGCAGGTGAATCTCTATAGACACTCCACCTGATGAAATGTGTTGAAAGTCAAATGTGGAATATGAGAAGGCGAAAGGGAGTGTCAAAGAGGAAAAGAAGATTTATCGGCTTGAGCAAATGGGGACTGGTGACATCTTTCAGTTGGGAAGACGGCTTTGGGCGTTCATATCAAGAGTTCCGTTTTGAACATGATATGTTTCTAATGCTTTTTGGACATGTAAGTGGAGGCAGAGAGCAGACAGTTGTTCCTGGGTTTAAGGAGATCTGAGCTCATTCACTCACTCATTTTCATCAAGAGGGAACAGATTCATAGCTGACCTCTCAGTTGGTTTCCAAAGGTTGTGGATCACATAGGAAGAGATTGCCCATCTCCCCCCCCAGGAGCCATGGTGGATTCAAACCACTAGAGAGGCGTGCAACTCCCTATGAACTTGTTAGGTGTCATCCATATGCCCTATGGACTTAGAGACATAGATAACCATCAGCATGTTATTGTTGTTGTTATGTGCTGTTGAGTTGCTTGTGAATGACTCATAGCGACCCTATGCACAATAATTTTGAACCCTGTCCTATCCCGCGTGAACCTCACTGTCTTCAAGCTTCCTGCCCCTACTAGCCTAGTCACTGTGTCAATTAATCTCATCCAGGGTCTTCCTCTCCTGTGCTGTCCCTCCACTCTTCCAAGCATGATGTCCTTCTCCAAGGCCTGGTGCCTCCTGGCAATATGCCCAATGTATGTGAAATGAAACCTCAAATCCTTGCTTTCAGAGAGCAACTTTGTTTCAACCTCTCCAGGTCAGTCTTGTTTGTTCTCTTGCCAGTACATGGTAATACTCTTCTCCAGCACCACACTCAAAGGCTTCGATTCTTCTTCTATCATCCTTAGTCACTGGCCAGCTCTCTGATGCATAGCACGTAATTGTGAAGACCATGGCCTGAATCAGGTGCACCTTAGTCTCTAAACTGACATCTTTGCTCTTCAGCACTCTGGAGAAGGTTTCTGACAGCAGACTTTCCTAACTTAATTGAAGAGTGTTGATTGTGGAGCCAAGCAAGCTAAAATTGTTAACAATCTCAATGTCTTCTCTATCTATAATGGTGTTGCCAATTGGCCCAGTGGTGAGAGTTTTTGTTTTGTTTATATTGAGCTTTAATCCATATTGAAGACTGCAGGCCTTGACCTTCTGCAGCAGATGCTTCAGGTCCTTCTTTGTTTCAACAAGCAAGGTCGTGTTATCTGTATAACACAAGTTGTTCATAAATCTTCCTCCAATTCTGATGCCACATTTTCCCTCATGAAGTCCAGCCTCCTGAATGATCTGTTCTGTATGAAAAGGTATGGTGACAGGATACATCCATGATGAACTCCTTTCCTGATTTTGAACCATGCAAATTTTCCTTGCTCTGTTCTGAGGACTGCTTCCTGGTCCATGAGCACAAGCAGGTGTTTTGGGATTCTCATTCTTATCAAGGTTAGTCATAATTTGTTGTGATCCTCAAATACCTTTGCACTGGGTAGCTGGTATTAGAAATCATAGCCTGAATGAAGCCAGAGGTCAAATGACTGAATCTTATCCCCTTTCTTAGGGTACTGTAAGGCTCATTTTAGGGAGTTAGACCAGATATTCTATGAAAATACATCTGCACACACACTGACATGCCTCTTCCAGTGTCTCTCACAGACATCACAAATCCATCACGGCACTCTTTCTTTTCCTCTCCAGCTCCACCCTAAATCAGGCCTCAGAATCCTCGACACACAGGTATAGGCAGTCACTGCAAACCAAGGAAAGAGTGAGGAAGATCCTCAACAAGACAGATTGATAGCATAGCTGCGATGATGGACTTGAGCATGGTGGAGATCCTGTAAATGGTTCAGTACAGAGCAGAATTCCAATATGTCGTATATGTTGTAGTCAACTCAGTGGCACCCAACAACAGTAACCAACCAGACGGAGGTGCTGCAAAGATGAAAGCTCTCCATCACCCTTGTACTTGAGGGGAGTCCCAAGACTACAGCTGAAAGCACGAAGGACAGAGACCTAGCCTAGAAAGCTAATCCTTCTTGAAACTAGCTTAAGATTCTGACACCCTAGAGAAAAATGATCTCAGTTTCCTCAAAGCAAATTGACATTAATAATAGTACCTATCTCATAGCATTGCTATAAAAATTAAATAAAAACTAGGCTGCTCCTTGGAAGGAAGGATTCTGAAGCTTTATCTGACATACTTTGGGCATGTTACAAGGAGGGATCAGTCCTTGGATAAGGATGTCATGCTTGGGAGGGTGGAGGGGCAGGGCAAGAGAGGAAGATCCTGGATGAGATGGATTGATTCAGCGGCTGGGGTAATAGGGGTAAGTGTGTCAGAGACAATAAGGATAGCTCAGGATAGAGCAGGGTTCAGAGCTGCTGTACATAGGGTCGCTATGCATCGCAAGAGATTCAATGGCACTTAACGACGACAACAACAATCTAAGTAAAGTATTTAGCACAGCACCTGGGACACAGTGAACTCTTAATTAATAAAAGCAATAGCAGCAGTAATGGTGGTGGTTGTAGCCCTGACACATTCTTGCTGCAGAGAATCACTGAAACTGATCCTTAGCCCTCGATAACCCAAATATCTTTCCTGTTGCCTCCAGCATCCCCCAACACCCACCCATTATGCTGCTTAGAATCAGATGACCTCATGGGATGGTCTTGGCAGAGGGTCTCTGGGATGGGGGGGGGGAGCAGCCAGTTCCTTCCTTCCCTGCCCCCCTTCCTGCTTCACTGCCCACCATTCCCCTCTGTGGACCTGCTCCCCTCATCCTCCTTCTTGGCAAGGCATCCAAAGCCTGAGAATCTTAGTCCTCAAATTCTGTCTCCTCCACTCCCAATCTGGATTTTGCTGCAAGGAGGTGCCGGTACCTATCTATCTCTTGATAAACCCCAGCGTGCCTTGCTGCCTCCCCTCCCTCCTGTACATGAAATCTGCAATCTTTGGTATGTGTTTGGTACACAGAATGCCACCAGCAGGTCATCAGCTGTCACCATGAACAAACAAGGGAGAGAAAATGAGAAGCCGGCTGTGTCCTGGTGCCCTGGAGCCTTCAATCACGACACTGTGCCTGGTGGTTTTCCATGGAAGATGGCACGGTTCAGCCCACCTTCGGCCCCTGAATGTCACAGGAGTCAGCTGAGGTGGGTGATGGTTGTTAGTTATGCTGAGAAACACTTTTTTCCTTTGAGGAAGAACAATACACATTTGCTGTCAAAAACTAAGAATTAACATTTTTCCCCCACCCTAAGCATTAACTTTTTTTGATATCTAACAAACAAAAAATAAAGGTCTGCTTGCAACTCCACTATGCAAGGACAATGATTGTTAATACCTTGGGACGGTCCACGCAGATTACATGACTTTTTATAAAATAAGTTCATATTGTATATGTTCTTTCTTGATCTGTCTTTTGCAGTGAAAATGATACTGTGAATTAAAATAACATTTAAAAAAACGGTGGCCGTTGATTCTGACCCACGGTGACCCCTTGTGTGTCTGAGTGGAACTGAGCTCTGCGAGCCACCGGGCTCTCAATGGCTGAGTTTTTGGAAGTGGAGTGCCAGGCCTTTCTTTTGAGGTGTCCAAGTATGAGCTCAAATGTCTACCTTTTGGATTGGCAGTTAAGAGTGTTTGTGTCCCCCAGGGACTCTGTTAATAAAAATAGCTAGCATTTGTTGAAGGTGAGGGTGTTGCTGGTTCAGTGGTAGGCACCAGTCCATGGAAGAAGACATCCTTCTGGGAAGGGGGTGGGGCAGTGAAAGAGAGGAAGACCCTGAACAAACAGACTGACTCAGTGACTGTGACGATGGGCGAGCATGGCAGAGCTCATGATGATGGCGCGAATCAGGGCAAACTTTCTGCTGTTCAAAGGGCACTCTGAGTCACAATTGACTTGATGGCATCTAACAATAACAACAACATGTGGGAGACCTGAGTTCGACTCCCAGCCAAGACATGGCATGCCCAGTCACCAGCTGCCTGTCAGAGAAGGCTTCCATGTTCTTGTGATACCAAACAGGTTTCAGCAGAGCCGCTAGGCACACAGGCTAGGAAGAAAGGCCTGCTGGTCTACTTTTTAAAAGCAGGTAATGGAAACTCTCTGTTTTATGTACCACAGTCAGATCTGATTCACAGCTGATTGTGGAAACAGCTTAGGACCAGGAAGTGTCTCATCCCCTCATGCACAGAGCCAGGCCATGAATCAGGGGTGGGCTTAACAACAGCCATCACCTAGCTGTAACATTTCTCCAGCTCTGTGCATGCAGACTGTCATTCCATCAGTTCTCCGGTCCCCAGGAAGAGACAAGGATCCATACCCTAGTTCAGGGCCTGAGTCTTTTCATCTGTTAAATCAGGGGGTAGAGCCGGATTTATTTATTTATTCACTATCATTTTTTTAGGTTATTTATTTATTTATTCATTTATTTATTATCTTTTTTTTTTAGGCTACAAAGCCCTTCTCACTTACAGAGGCCACTTCTCTCAAATATTGTTTCTTCTAGCATTTATGTTGGGTTTTTTTTTAAAGAAAATTTTTATTTTATACTGACTTACTTACAAAGTCTGTATACATTGTTTTTCACACCCATCTTTCACATTTCTTTTACCCACCCCTCCCTCCACCCATCAAATTGTGCAACCCTATGATTAACAATCCCCCACATCGCCCATCCTCACCCCTCTGCTCCCACCCTCCCATCCTTGGATCCTCCTACATGTTCTGTGATAATGCTCTTAGACAGTATTTGTCCTTATGGCACTGAGTTAGTTCACTTACTAGCACGTGTTTTTAAAATTCTGGGTATAGCCACTGCATGAATTTCAAGATGGAATGGGTCATGATCTGTAGTTTAAAATCACTGCTTATGCTCTTCCTTCTTTGTACTGGGGAAGGCCTTTTTAACAGGCTTAAAGTCTTTCTCATTTGATCCTAGGAAACAGTAAGGAGTGGGCTGTGACCCCATTTCAGAGAGGAGCAAACTGAGAGCCAAAGAAAGGTGGGGAAGGTCTTTGCCCGGGTCATGCCGAGAACATAGGGATTATGACCTCAAGACAGCTGAGGGTGCATCCGAGCGCAGCGTGGCTCTGCAAGGGAGCTTTGCCAGCGGCCTGGCTGCTCCGTCACTCCTCCTTGCTAAGCACCTGCCCCCTGCATGGTGTCAGGTACCTCAGGGCATGAGGCTTAGGCCACTTAATCCTTGAAGCAACTCAGGCAGGGAGATGTTGTTAGTTGCAGCTGAGTCATCTCTGACTCATTGCGACCCCATGTACCACAGAAGGAGACCTGCCAAGTCTGCACCATTGTCACGATCATGGTCTGTTCCTTTGTTGTGGCCACTGTATGTTGAGTGCCTTCCAACTTAAGGTCTTGTCTCCCAACACTTTAGGGTTTTCACTGGCTTGTTTTAGACAGGCCTTCTTTTCTCAGTCTCTATTCGTCTAGAAGCTCTCCTGAAACCTGTCCACTACGGGTGATGCTACTGGTGTTTGAAGGACTGGTCTCTAGCGTTGTCGCAACATGCGAGCCAGCACAGTTGGACAAACTGATAAAAACGTAGTGGTGGCGTCATTCAAAGCACTGGGATTTGGAGAGGCTGGGTAACTTGACTAAGGCCACACAGAATATGGCTTGAATCCTTGCCATAGTTCCAGAACCAAGCTCAGGGCCTGAAACATAACAGATACTTAGTCAACGTGTGTGTGTGTGTCCGACCTCAGAGCTGGGGGCCTTTTCACTGTGATTTCCCCATCAGCCTCCTTCTGCAGGTGTTCAGGCTCCAGGGTAGTGCAGGCTGGCTGGGATTCCACTGGGTGAGGGTCCCAGGAGTGAGCATTCTTTGCTGAGTTTCGGTTCCAGGTCCCTGCATGCATGCTGGGCCCTGCCCTGTCAGCTGGGAGGGAAGGAGGGAGCCAGACCGCTCCCCTGGGCCGGGGTGGAGGAGCCTGGCCGGCACCTGTGCTCACAGCCTCTCCCACCCCTGCGCTCAGCTCACCTCTCACTTCAAAGCCCAGCTCTGATTCTGGGGGTCTTAGTCCTACCCCCAGGCTGAATGCTGTCCTCATTCCTGCAGCTCCCTCCCTCAGCCCCCACAATCTGTATCTCCACAGTGGTAGTCGGGGCAATCGGCTCTTAGGTTCAATAACCTGGTGGAGAGGAATAAGCTAACATACATATGGCCAGGCACTATTGGCTATTTAGGGCCGTGCATTGTCCCCAACACCAGTCTCAGCTCAGAGAGAGGGAGGAGCGGGACTCCGGAGTCCTGAGAAGGAAGGGGTCTCATTTCCCAGCCGGAAGTCCAGAGCTGACTCAGGAGATGTGGGAGGGGAAGAAAGGAGGAAGGAGGGTGGAAACGGGGGCAAGAAGCCAACAGCTGGCTTTGGCAAGGCCTGGCACTCCTTAGAGGGTGCCAAGTGTCCCAGGGGTGTGGCATTTTCACCTCCACCCTCCTCTCTACCAGTGGGGCCCCACCCCTTCTAAAGAGCTAACTCAATACTCCCTCCACAATCCCTCTTTCCAGGAAGCCTTCCTGGATTGACCCCACCCCACACTGCCTGCCAGACTCTGAGTGAAGACCCACTCACCTCTAAGACAGGCTAGGGGGAGGCTCGGCCCTTCTTCCGACTCATGCTGAGGCCACTGGAGCCAACATTGGGAATGCCCCCTCCCTTGTCATTACCTAATAGGCCCTTGGGGAGTTTAAGACAGTGGCTGCTTACTAACCAGCTTGTTAAATGTTTCAGTTTGTGTGTGGTAAAACACATAGAATGAAATTTACCATCTTGACCATGTTTAAATTGTACAATTCAGTGCCATTAATTACATTTACCATGCTGTGTAATCACCACCACCATGTAACTTTTTCACCACCCCAAACAGAAACTCTCTGCCCATTAAATAACAACTCCTCGGCCTCTCCACCCCTGACAGCCTCTAATCTGCTTTCTGTTTGTATGACTTTGTCTCATCTACAGATATCATATAAACAAAAAAACAAACAAACACAACAACCCCAAAAGCCAAATCTATATCCACTAAGTGGATTCCACCCCATGGTAACCCTCTATCTGGTGTCTGAGGGTATAAATGCTAGCAGAGGGAGTGGTTAGTGGACCTCTGACCTTCTGGTTAGCAAAGCCCCATGCAATGCACTATGCCACCAGGGCTCCTTACTTCATCAAATGGAGCTATGCAGCATTTATCCTTTTGTGTCTCAGTTATTACATCATCATAGTGTTTTCAAGGTTCTCCATGTTGTAGAATGTCTTAGAGTTTAGTCCTGTTAGTGGCTGAATAAGATTCCATTGAATGGCTATATTATGTATGCCAACTCATTCATCTGGCGATAGACACTTGAATTGTTCCTACTTTTTGGCAATTATGGATAATATAGATTAGGGTATTGGCTCAAAATAATTTTTATTGTGTTAAAAATATCTAACATAACTGTTGCTGATTGGCCAAATTGTACAGGTACTAATCCATTATCTCGTACAACCATCACCACTATCCTTTTCCAAATTGTTCTACCTCTAGACAGACACTCAGTGGCCTCTAAGTAGTAATGCTACTTTTTCCCTCCCTTCCACTACTAATCGCCAGTAATAGGGCTTTGTTGTTGTTGTTTTTAAGTGTCATTGAGTCGAGTATAACTCATATGGACCCTGTGGACAAAAGATCTGAACCTAGTCCTGTCTTGTGCCATCCTCACACTTCCTGACACACAAGAGCCCGTTTCAGCAGTCACCTTGTCAATCCACCTGGTTGAGGGTCGTCTTCTCCTTTGCCAACCCTCTACCCTTCCCAACATCATGTCCTTCTCCAAAAATAGCACCTGCCAGCAATATGTCCAAAGTATGTTAGGCAAAGCCTCACATTCTTGCTTCCAAAGAGCAATCCAGCTGCATTCTCTCTAAGACAAATATATTCGTTTTCTTGGCCGTCCATGGGATGTTCAGTGCTCTTCTCCAACACCACAGCTCAAAGGCATCAATTCGTTTTCTGTCATCCTTATTCACTGCCCAGGTCTGAGAGGCATAGCTAGTAATCAGAAAAAAAAATTGGCCTGAATCAGATATACCTCAGTCCTAAAACTGACATCACTAGTCCTCAATAATTTGGAAAGGTCCCTAACTGCAGATTTTCCCAGTGCAATGTGTCTCCTTATTTCCTGAGTGCTTGTACCAAGGGTGTTAATTGTGGATCCAAGCCAAATGAGGCTGTTGACAATTTCAATCTCCTCTCCATCCATCATGACACTGCCTATTGGCCCAGTGGAAAGAATCTTTGTTTTCTTGATATTGAGATGCAATCCATACTGAAGGCTGCCTTCAGTTTCTATGCAATTGCTTGTTTAATATAAATAGAGCCTTTTAACTTTGTATTGTGTGTCTGACTTATTTCCAACATAATGTTTTCAAGATTGTAGCATGCATTAGAGGGGGCTCTGGTGGCCTACTGGGTAAAGAAGTGCACTGCCAATGCAAAAGCAGTCAGTTCAAATCCACCAGCTGCTCCACAGGAAAAAAGACAAGCAATCTCCTCCCACATAATTTGCAACCTCTGAAAATCTGCTGGAGGGTCAGCACTGAGTCAGTTCCAATTCAGTGGCACATAACAACAACAGCATGCACCAGAGCTTCATTATTGTTTATGTATTTATTAGGTGATGAGCATTTAGGTTATTTCCATCTTTTAGATATTGTGAAGAGTGCTCCTATGGCTATTCGTGTGGAAGAGTTTCATTTTTTCCACAACTGTGTAGTCAAGGTAACTTATTTCCTGAATGGACCATAATAAATATTCTTCTTCCCATCCTTCTTGTTCCTGAAAGAGATAGAATTTTGGGTGTCTACAGGGCAGAAAACAGTACATGTGGGCACAGGGCCATGACATCTCTCTGAAAGGGTCAAAGAGAGTAAAAATAGCACAACCTCTCACTGCCCCAGAGCAGAAAGCAGATATAGAGCCCACAGCCCAGCACCATGGTACTACTAGAGCCACTCCAGTTGCAAGAGGGTCATTTATTTGTTTTTTACTCATAGACTTAACAGTTATGGTACTGAGTATGAGGTTTACTTATTAGGGAAGTAAGTTGGAGAGGGGGGAGGCAAAGAGTAAACTCCAGTACAAGTCCAGGTTTTAGCCCAAGTTCTAAGGCACGCTTTCTCAATTAGTCCAGGCTCTGGTTTCAGTTTAGCAGTCACTTCCAAATCATCCAGCAAGGTTTGCCTCAGAGAAGTTAAAAGTCAGCTTCTTCTTCAAGCATCTGGCGAGAGCAGCAAAAACCTTTAACTGTGGTCTTTTATCTCAGGGCTTCTCTGTTTAAATCTTGCTACAGTTTTTCCACAGCAATGATGCAGTCTCTCCACCACCATCATCACGAGGATTTTGCTATCACCAAGGTCTTGCTCCAGTCTCCCTCAAGTCTTGCAACTCAGTGTGGGGAGCATTCTTTCTCTTATCCTACTCCCACAGCTATTGATGATGTGCTGGACCATGCTGATGTGAAAGAGCAGTGGCTGCAGTTAAGGTCACGGGTGTGTAATGCAGGGTAACTGTAATGGCTAAAAAAGCCAACTTTCAGGCTGATAACACAGCTGGCCACTGCTCATGAATGCATTTTGGGCTCATGGGCAAACTGAGAAGCAGTCTCACTTAAAAAGGAGAACTTGCAAATCAGACCCATCTGAATGGAAATTCTAACTCAGACTCTTCACTAATCACATGCATTTGAGTAAACCTCTTGCCCTATCCAAACGTTACTTTCCTCATCTGTAAGGTGGGGGAAACAATATTGCGTGCATGTCAAGTTCCACTTCTAGTTGCTGTTAAATTAATTCCACTTCTTGGTGACCCATGTATGCTATACGAGAACTATAGGGGTTTCAATGGCTGATTTAAAAAGAAAAACACAGTATCAAGTCTTTTTTCTGAGATGCCGCCAAGCAGACACATATCTTTTTGTTAGCACCTGAGTACTTAATTCTTTGTACCAACTGTGGACTGGTGAAAGTCTAACAAACAGGAACTATTTTAATAAGGGAAAGTGGTATTTATTACCAACAAAATTATGGGCTATTTTCAGTCATTACTTGAGGAAGATGATATAAGTTTGGTACTTTTCATCAGTTAAATTCATTTTTCTAGACATCATCAGATATTAACTACTAGAATTATGAAACAGATGTGTATCATGAGAAATAGAAATGTGAGCAGCTTTTAATTGCTGTCAGATTTTTTTTTCTGAATGTGTTACTCTCTGCCTTACAAACTGATACTGGAATGTCTGGACAAAAGTACATTCAACCAATCAGAGTTCAGCAATGAGTTGTTCCCGTATAGGCTAAACAATTGAAATAATTTTGACAACAGAGTGTGGAAAATATCAAGCAATATTATTACTATCACATGCAATTACAATCTTATTGAGAACTATTAGTAAATGGCTGCCACAGTATATCCACAGGGAACAGCCAGAAATTCAAGGTAGATTCAGAAGAGGACATTGTTGATGTCAGAGGGTTGGCTGAAAGCAAAGAATACCAGAAAGATGTTTGTTCATGTTTTACAGACTCTGCAGAGGCTCTTGACTGTGTGGATAGAAATAAATTATAAATAACATTAGGAAGAATGAGAATCACAGAACACTCAATTATGCTTACACAAAAACCTATACCTAGACCAAGAAACTGTTGTCCAAACAGCAAGGGAATATTGCATGGTTTAAAATCAGAAAAGATGGACAGCAAGGTTGTGTCTTTTCTCTATACCAATTCAATTCAATTCAATCTGTATACTGAACAAATCATTTGAGAAGGTGGACTATATGAAGAAGAATGTAGTATCAGGATTGGAAGAAGACTCATTAACAACTTGTGTTATGCAGAAAACATAATGTTGCTTGTTGAAAATGAAAGTGAACAAGACTTGAAATACTTCCTGAATAAGATTAAAGACTTGCATCTCAAAATCAAGGAAGCAGAAATCCTCATTACTGGATCAATAGCCAACATCAAGATTGATGGAGAAAAGATTGACATTGTCAATTATTTTACTTGGATCCACAATCAACGCCCTTGGTATTAGCAGTCAGGAAATGAAAAGACATGTTGCGGTGGAGAAATATGCTGTTAAGGACCTCTCAAATTCTAAGGAGCAAGGATATCAGTTTAAAGACTAAGGTGCACTGGATCCAAGCCATAGTCTTTCCAGTTGCTTCCTTTGCATCTGAAAGTCGGACAATGAATAAAGAAGATTAAAGAATTGTTATCTTTGTTGGCAGTATTGGTGAAGAATACTGAATTGTCAAAAGAACTAAAAAACTCTTGAATGAAGTGCAATTAGAGTGATCCTTAGTGGCAAAGAAGGCACAGTTTTGTCTCACTTACTTTGAGCATGTTGAGAGGATAGGACAGTCCTTGGAAAAAGACATTGTGCTGGGAAAGGTGGAGGGTCAGGGAAAGAGAGGAAGGTCCTCAACATGATGGACTGGCACAGTGGCTGTCACAATGGGCCTGAATGAATGAGAAATCACAAGGATGGTGCAGGACAGGGCATGGTTCAGATCTGTGCTTCACAGGATCTCCAAGAGTCATAGACAACATGATGGCACTGAACAAAACAATAACAACAATTAAAGTAAACCTTGAGCTTCTACTTCTCCCCCAATTGGAATGAAACCATTTTCTTTCTTTTTTTTTAATTTAAAATTTTTTTTACAGAGGTTTTGGATTTCCATTCATTCATTGCTGCAATTTTCTCCCTGCCCACCCCTCCCCACCAGCTCGCTTCCCCCTCCAAAGAGAGAAAAAAAA
>NW_006399778.1:6457226-6461323 GCF_000299155.1 Elephantulus edwardii | reverse complement strand
AGGTCCATGATCCACCTTGAGTTGGTTTTTGTATATGGAGTGAGGTGGGGATCTTGCTTAATTCTTCGGCAGATATTTTCCAATTTTGCCAACACCATTTGTTAAAAAGGCTGTCATTTCCCCACCTAACTGATTTCATCTCCTTGTCAAAAATCAGTTGACCATAAATAGATGGGTTGATTTCCGGGTTCTCAATTCTATTCCATTAATCTATGTGTCTGTCTGTCATTGTACCAGTAGTACCATGCTGTCTTAGCTTACCACGGCATTGTAGTAGGATTTGAAATCAGGGAGTGAGATGCCTCCTACCTTTTTTCTATTTTTAAGGAGTGCTTTGCTTATTCGGGGCTTCTTTCCGTGCATGATGTGTTTTTCCAAGGATTTGCCTCATCTGATTGCCCAAAGTATGTGAGTCCAAGACCAAGGAGGTTGTACTTCCTTTAAGACAGATTTGTCTGTTTTCTTAGCAGTTCACTGCATATTCACTATGCTTCTCCAATACTACAATTCAAACCCATCGATTCTTTCTGTCATCCTTACTCATTGGCCACCTTTCTACTCTATAACAAGTCATTGAAAAGACCATGACTTGGATCAGGCACACTCTAGTCTTTAAACTCACATCATTGCTCTTTAGAACTTTGGAGAAGAGGTCCTTGACAGATTTTCCCAATACAAAATGTTTTTTTATTTCTTGACTGCTGGTACCAAGGGTGTTGGTTGTGGATACAAGTTAAATGAAATTGTTGCACTTGGCCTGGTTTTGCCTACTGGTATTGAACTTCTACATCAACTCTTTCCACAGAGGTCCATCTATATAGTTGCAGTTTATGAGTTGTTGGGTTTTTTTTTAAATATGGTATTTTAAGCTGAAGTAACTAAGAACATATTCAAGCCTCGAGTGGCAATACTTAAGGACGTTATGGGCAGAATATTGAATGGTTCATAAAACATCAAAAGAAGATGGAAGGAGTACACAGAGTCACTGTACCAGAAAGAACAGGTCAACACAGAAGTATTTATTGAAACAACTTATGATCGAGAGCCAATGGTGATGAAGGAGAAAGTTCAAGCTGCTCTGAAGGAATTGGAGCGGGGGGAAGCCCTAAGAATTGATGGAGTACAAATTTACATACTTCACCAAACAGATGAAGCCCTGGGCACACTCATCAGGTTTGTCAAGAAACCTGGAGGACAACTACTTGGCCAGCTTACTGGAAGAAAACTATATCTATTCTCATTCCAAAGAAAGGTGATCCAACAGTGTGGAAATTATTGAACAACATCACTAATATTATACATGAGCAAAATATTGCTGATGGTTATCTAAAAGCATCTGTAGCAGTATTTGGACAAGGACCTACCAGAAATACAAGCTGGGTTTAAAAGAGGCTGTGACACTAAGGACATCCTTGCCAATGTCAGATGGATCTTGGCCAAAAGCAGAGAGTTCCAGAAGAATGCCTATTTGTATTTTGTTGACTATGCAAAGGCATTTGACTGCATGGATCACAACAAATTGTGGTTGACCTAGACAAGAATGGGAATCCTAGAACACTTGATTGTGCTCATACTTGGACCAGGAGGCAGTCATCAGTACAGAGCAAGGAAGCACTGCATGGTTCAAAATCAGGAATGGAGTGTGTCAGGGATATATTCTGTCTCCATACCTTTTCTTTTTTTTTTCACCAAGAAGGAACTGTCTTTATTTTGAAACCATGGGTTGCCTTGTAAGTGGCCAGAGGGTGCTTCCACCTGCATGGGGTAGGGTAGTGTGGGGCGGCAGGAGTGGTGGAAGGAACCACTCTCCTACTCTATGGAATCTGCAGTGTTCAGACACTTAGGATGTGTTTCAGTAAGGCTTCTTAGTGATACAGCATTGCTGTCCTCATTACCTGCCAGGACAGTCTCTATCTCCTCCTCAGTCTTCTTCTCTCCCAGGGTGGTGAGGACATGTCTGAACTCTGCTCCCATGACTTTGGTGTCTCCCTCCTTGTCAAACACCCAAAGGCCTCAAAATAGTCCTCATATGTGCCTTGGTCCCAGTTCTTGGCCACTGCTTGAAGCATGGGCAGGAAAGTCTTGAGGTCCACATGCAGGGATTTTAACTCATCATTCTTGGAGTTCCCCAGGATATCAAGCACTTTGGCATTGGTGGGGTTCTGGCCCAGTGCCCTCATCACATCCTTCCACTGGCTGTACAGGATCTTGCCATCATCTACTTGGCCAAACAGCTTGAATTCCTCTAGCTGGTCCTTGTAAAACTCAATCACCACTTTGGAGAGATCAGTGTGTGTCGGGGGGGGGGGGGGGGTTTCCTGGAGTTTTTCAGGAGCTGGAAAGTCAGCTGGCTCAGCCTTGGCCTTGGCTGGAAGGGCCTTGATGCTAACTTGGCAATGGGCTTTGAGGTAGAGGGGCCTGCTGGTTTCTTCACAGGAACATCTTTCTTGGGAGGCATGATGTCCAGCAGCCAGAAGATGATGTATCAATGGGAGCACCATCTCCTGAGGGATCCAGGGAAAGGGAGGGGGCGGGGCACAGGGTGGGACTGGCCCTCAAAGGGTTAATTCAGGCAGCCTTCTCCATCCTTTTTCAATCTTTATGCAGAACAGAGCATTCAAGAGGCTGGGCTTTATAAGGAGGAATGTGGCATCAGGATTGGAGGAAGACTCATCAACAACCTATGTTATGTAGATGATGCAACCTTACTTGCTGTAACTGAGGAGGGCCTGAAGGCATTTGCTGCAGAGGGTCAAGGACTGTAGTTTGCAATATGTATTGAAGGTCAATATAAAGAAAAAGATTCTCACCACATTGAAATTGTTAAACATTTCAGCTTGCTTGATTCCACAATCAACACTCTTGGCACCAGGAGCCAGGAAATCAAAAGATGACTTGAATTAGGAATATTAGTTGCCAGGGAGCTCTCCAGAGTGCTGAAGAGCAAGAATGTCAGTCTAGAGACTAAGGAGCACCTAATGAGGACATGGTCTTTGTAATTACTTGCTATACACCAGAGATCTGGAACATTGACCAAGAATCACAGAAAAATAATTGATGCCTTTGTCCTGGAGAAGAGTACTGAATATACCACAGACTGCCTGGGGAACTAAGAGGCCTGTCCTGGAGAAGGTGAAAACAAGGTGCTCCTTAGCGACAAGGATTTTGAAGCTCCATCTCATATACTTGGGGAATGATGCCAGGAAGGGTCAGTCTTTGGAGAAGGATATCATGCTTGGAAGGGTCAAGGGACAGTGTAGGAGAGGAAGAGCCTGGATTGATCCATATAATACCTGTGGTGAAGTGGGTAGGTGTATTAGAGATACTGATACTGGCTCAAAACAAAGCAGGGTTCAGAACTACTATGTATATGGGCCACTATGAGTCGTTATTGACTCAGTGGCACACAACAACAACATTTGCAATGAATGAATCAATCATATTATGCTGAGAATGACAACTTGAAGAGGAATGGTATCATGTTCATAATAAAAAAGAACATTTCAAGATTTATCCTGTGAGTGATAAGGATATATCTATACACACACAAGGAAGACTTTTTTCAATTTTATTTTATTATTTTGTTAGTGTGTGTGTGTGTGTGTGTGTGCCATCAAATCGGATCTGACTGGTACAGGAGGAGATGGCCTCTCCTTCTCTGGCAGAGCATCTGGTGGATTCAAACAGCATATCTCTGGGATTGCAGT
Source organism: Elephantulus edwardii (assembly GCF_000299155.1). NCBI lineage: Eukaryota > Metazoa > Chordata > Mammalia > Macroscelidea > Macroscelididae > Elephantulus > Elephantulus edwardii. The sequence continues at coordinate 6,457,616 of NW_006399778.1, read as the reverse complement.
GCAGCTTCTTGCCACTAGGTCACCAGAGCTCCCTCAAGGAAGACTTTTTAATAGAATTACTATTTAAATATTCTAACCAATTACTAAAAAAAAAAGATGAAGAAATTTGAGGATTTTTACCAATTTTTGCAGTCTGAATTTGATCAAACATGCAATCAAAATGCACTAATAATAATTGGTGTCTGGAATGCAAAAATTAGAAACAAAGAAGGACTGATTGGTAGTTGGAAAACATGGCCGTGAGGACAGAAATGAGGCTGGAGATGAAACTTTAGACTTTTGTACAATCAATGATTTATTCATTGCCGGATCCAAGGTATTCTGAATTAAGAGATTTCTTTAAAGACTCATAGACTAACTTAATGAGCGAATCATAATCAAATTATTAAT